>NC_061067.1:1731595-1823359 GCF_021917145.1 Hypomesus transpacificus
ACACACACAGTCAGTATCACACACACACACACAGTCAGTATCACACACACACACAGTCAGTATCACACACACACCCTGTCAACACAATAACTCTGAAAGCACCCTGCACAACTTGTTAGTTTGAATACATTCTACCCCTCCCCCCTCCCCACCTTCTTCATGTACTCGGTGACAGGGTTCTGCTGCAGGAACTCGGTGCTCTCTCTGGTGTAGAAGCGCTCCGTGTCTGTGAGGAACTGGCACTCAAAGTACTCCTTATACACAGACAGGGTGGGGCCGCGCGCAAACGAGTCCTCCTCATTCAGTCCCAGCTCCACTGGAGAGAGAGGACACAGTCAGACACACACGGTCAGTCACACAGTCAGACACACACACACACACACGGGCAGTCAGGCTCTCCCACACACAGTCAGTCACACAGTCAGACTCTCTGTGTACCGTAGGACTGCACCACTCCACTAATCAGTCTGGTGTTGATCGTCTCTCCATTCCTCTCCTTCTCTATCAGCTTAAGCACCGCATTCGTTACCTGGGAGACGGAGAGGGGAGGGGGGGAGGGGGGAGAGGATCAGACACTGGGCTGAAGCTGCTTCATGAAGGCAGAGAGAGAGAGGGGGGAGAGAGACAGAGGAGAGAGCAGGAAGAGAGGAGAGAGCAGGAAGAGAGAGGGGGGAGAGAGACAGAGGAGAGAGCAGGAAGAGAGGAGAGAGCAGGAAGAGAGAGGGGAGAGAGAGACAGAGGAGAGAGCAGGAAGAGAGGAGAGAGCAGGAAGAGAGAGGGGGGAGAGAGACAGAGGAAAGAGCAGGAAGAGAGGAGAGAGCAGGAAGAGAGAGGGGGGAGAGAGACAGAGGAGAGAGCAGGAAGAGAGAGAGGGGAGAGAGACAGAGGAGAAAGCAGGAAGAGAGGAGAGAGCAGGAAGAGAGAGAGGGGAGAGAGACAGAGGAGAGCAGAAAGAGAGAGGGGGGAGAGACACAGAGGAGAGCAGAAAGAGAGGAGAGAGCAGGAAGATAGAGGGGGGAGAGAGACAGAGGAGAGCAGAAAGAGAGGAGAGAGCAGGAAGAGAGAGAGGGGAGAGAGACAGAGGAGAGAGCAGGAAGAGAGGAGAGAGCAGGAAGAGAGAGAGGGGAGAGAGACAGAGGAGAGAGCAGGAAGAGAGGAGAGAGCAGGAAGAGAGAGAGGGGAGAGAGACAGAGGAGAGCAGGAAGAAAGGATGGAGCAGGAAGAGAGAGAGGGGAGAGAGACAGAGGAGAGCAGAAAAAGAGAGAGAGGGGGGAGAGACACAGAGGAGAGCAGAAAGAGAGGAGAGAGCAGGAAGAGAGAGGGGGGAGAGAGACAGAGGAGAGCAGAAAGAGAGGAGAGAGCAGGAAGAGAGAGGGGGGAGAGAGACATAGGAGAGAGCAGGAAGAGAGGAGAGAGAGGGGAGAGAGACAGAGGAGAGAGCAGGAAGAGAGGAGAGAGCAGGAAGAGAGAGAGGGGAGAGAGACAGAGGAGAGCAGGAAGAGAGGAGAGAGCAGGAAGAGAGAGGGGGGAGAGAGACAGAGGAGAGAGCAGGAAGAGAGAGAGGGGAGAGAGACAGAGGAGAGCAGAAAAAGAGAGAGAGGGGAGAATGACAGAGGAGAGCAGAAAGAGAGGAGAGAGCAGGAAGAGAGAGGGGGGAGAGAGACAGAGGAGAGCAGAAAGAGAGAGGGGGGAGAGAGACAGAGGAGAGCAGAAAGAGAGAGGGGGAGAGAGACAGAGGACAGCAGAAAGAGAGGAGAGAGAGCAGAAAGACAGAGGAGAAAGCAGAAAGACAGGAGAGAGGGGAAGTCTCACCTGTTTGTTGAGAGGTCTGAATAAACTCTCCCTCCAGGTCACCAGAGCCAGCTAGGAGAGAAAGAGAGAAGGGTTATGGCACGTCCACACACACCTACAGTACGTTCTCACCCCCCCCCCCTCACCGAGTAGATCTCGTAGATGCCCTTGCGGCCCTCGTCACATTCGCGGCGGACCCAGTGACGGTTTAGGTAGGCACAGATGCCGTTCAGCACCTTGCTGGAGAAGCGGTAATCCTCCCACTGCTGGGTGTAGAACTTCAGAACACCTTCATCCATCAGGTCCTCTCCCTCCTGGGGGAGATAGGGAGGGTGAGGGGAAGAGATGAGGGGGAGAGATGAGGGCGAAGGGAACATTAATGCTGACATGAAAGAGAAGAGATGTTCTGCATTTCTCTATCTCTGCCTGGGCTGGGTTCAGGATTCTGCATTTTGAGTTCTAAGCCCAGGGTTCTAAGGCCAGGGTTCTAAGCCCAGGGTTCTAAGCCCAGGGTTTTAAGCCCAGGGTTCTAAGGCCAGGGTTCTAAGCCCAGGGTTCTAAGCCCAGGGTTCTAAGCCCAGGGTTCTAAGGCCAGGGTTCTAAGCCCAGGGTTCTAAGGCCAGGGTTCTAAGGCCAGGGTTCTAAGGCCAGGGTTCTAAGGCCAGGGTTCTAAGCCCAGGGTTCCATGCCTCCTGGCAGCCTCACCTTGAGCAGGCTGGTCAGGTAGTTCTTCAGGAAGTCCTTGAGCCTCTTGTAGAGCTCCAGACCCACAAACTGGGCCCCCCCCGGGGTGGTGCTCTTCTTGGAGGGCTTGGGGGGGGCCGTGGGCCCCCGGCTGGCCTGGTGCACGCTGGTGCAGTAGTTATACACATGTCTGGGGAGGGGGGGGTCAAGGAGCACAAGCAGGAGAGGAGGGGGCTGTAACACACACACACAGGTAAGAACTCTGATCACAGTAAAAGGATTTGTACAGGTATGCTAGGAACAAAGTCAGGTGACTTTCACAACACAATACAGCCAGACAACACGCACGCACACCAATGTACATCTACACCTATTTACACACTGAAATGACACAAACAGACATCACTGCCACGCGTGTGAACACCTTCCTCGCGCGTGTGCGAGCTAGCGTGTGGGATACGTGTAGAGCTCCATGTAGCGTGACTTGGCCATGCTCTGGCGCGTGTACACCTGCTGGATCCCTGCTCGCAGGTCGTCCCAGATCTGGTCCAGCCCAATCTGCCGCAGCCCGTGAGAGCTCTGACTCCTGTTGGACGACATCCTGTCCTGGCTCCTCCTCTCCTCGGCTGCTGCCCTCCTGGCCTGCCCTGGCGCGCTCTCCTGTGTCCGACCAGCCTCACTCCCTCTCATCCATGGGTGGGGGGCAGAAAGATGGGAGTCTGGAGGGGGGTTAAAACAGACTGCAGTTCTCCTCCGCAGGTCTGGGGGCGCTGTCTGGAGATCCTCCTCCTCTCAGCCACGCAGCTACACCTGCCCGGCACACCTGGAGACAGATATGGAAATTAAAGTGTCTGATCCACCTGTATGAGGTTATAACCAGGCTCCAGGATTTAGACTGGTCCTGCCTGTATGAGGTTATAACCAGGCTCCAGGGTTTAGACTGGTCCTGCCTGTATGAGGTTATAACCAGGCTCCAGGGTTTAGACTGGTCCTGCCTGTATGAGGTTATAACCAGGATCCAGGGTTTAGACTGGTCCTGCCTGTATGAGGTTATAACCAGGCTCCAGGGTTTAGACTGGTCCTGCCTGTATGAGGTTATAACCAGGATCCAGGGTTTAGACTGGCCCTGCCTGTATGAGGTTATAACCAGGATCCAGGGTTTAGACTGGTCTTGCCAGCATCTCCCATCGCTTCGGAGCCTGATGTCACTGTGCTAATGAGAGATTAGTCCACTTTACTGGACGCACTGGTCTGTTAGGGGATGACACTCTCAGAATGAGACACACAAACACCTGTAAGAGGACACACCCATATGAGGACACACCAGTCTGAGCATCAGTTGGTAGCGACAACCATCATGTTGTGTTCAGTGAAACATCCCTTCAGATGTAATTTCATCCAAACCAACACACAGTCAACAGCATCCTCACTCTGCTGGCGGGCTGATGCCTATATTTAGCAGGGAGAGCCGAGCCTGTCATTAGGACTAGAGGCTGAGGGCTGTGTGTGTGTGTGTGCAGGATTTGATCTGTGCTGTTCACTTCCTGCCACTGTTGACAAGCACATCTAAACAGCAGCAGCCGTCAGCAGGAAGGTGAACAGAGCGCCCTGAGAGAGGACCAGACAGACTGCTGATCAAGCCCAGGCTGTGGAGCTGTTCTAGAGCTGGCCAGGGGTTTGGGATCACCTCACAACCAGAGAACCCTCCCCAGCACAACCAGAGAACCCTCCCCAACACAACCAGAGAACCCTCCCCAACACAACCAGAGAACCCTCCCCAACACAACCAGAGAACCCTCCCCAACACAACCAGAGAACCCTCCCCAACACAACCAGAGAACCCTCCCCAACACAACCAGAGAACCCTCCCCAGCACAACCAGAGAACCCTCCCCAGCACAACCAGAGAACCCTCCCCAACACAACCAGAGAACCCTCCCCAACACAACCAGACAACCACACTTCCCCCTTCCACAACAGAACCTGATAAGCCCCTCCCCCTCCCCAGCAGGGACCAATGGCACGCCGCCTGTGAGCTCACTCCCGGTTTCCATGGCAACCACAAGCAGACAACACCTCTGTGCCATTGGCAGACCAGAGAGAGAGAGAGACAGAGGAGAGCAGAAAGACGGTCATTCGCCCCCCCCCCCCCCCCCCCCCCCGGAAATCAACACAGGAAGAACAACCTTCTTCCTAGTCAGAGTCCCGATTACATGAGCCGACTTTCAGAACAGACCTGGGTTCAGATCACTCAGGTTACTGGCCTTTAGAGGTGTGGCTGAATGCTGAGATGAGATGTACCTGCTGTCCTGGTGATGGAAGGGAATGGCTGATTTCCAAACAGTTTGTTGTGAAATAGGACGCTGTGAACGACAACAAGTGTCACATAGCCACTGGGTCGGCTTGTGGCCAAGTCCACAACCTGTTCCTCCTTCTAGGAGGAAGCCTGGGTCAGTTCACCCAAGAACATCTGGGCACATAATGTCTGCAAACACCCAGAAAGAACAGGATGTAAGCAACAACACACACTGGCACAGTGCTTCTCATCTCATCTGGACATATCTGTTGCTTAGCTCCACAGTCTGAGGCTCTCTTTAGCGTGCGTGTGTGCATGCAGTGAGTGGTCAGAGAGAAAGCAAAACAATGCTTGTGGGGGGGTGGGGGGGGCGAAACTCAGCTTGTTAAATCTGATTACCCTGGTCAACCTGTTTCCTGGCGAGACTGTACGACCTCATACCCTACATTTCTCACACACACGTAAACACACACACACACACACAGTGGCCTTCACCTCACCAATCATTCTTGATTACCATGGATTAGCCTACTTACTTTGATCAGTAATATGTAACACCAAAACAGTAAATCCTTTAGGAAGTGATCACAACCTATTTTCTAGACCCAGCGGTTTCTGATTCTGAAACCACCAAACTGTTTCTCAAACTTATTTTCTGAATAATTCTCTTGGCTTCGGGTATGTTGCGTGTGAGGAAAAACGCCCTGATAATTTTTTAAGCGAGTGTGTACCTCCGGTTGTGTAGAAAGCATTGCAGAAGGACATTTTATTAGCGTAAGCAGCTTCAGATTCCGCTCTCTCAGCGATGCTCGCACACGCATCACCTCGCGAAAGATCGTCACAGCCTTCAGCTTCATTCAGCATGTCTGCCTGTCACATAGAACAGGCCTAGCTAGTCCTGGTAAACTCAGGCGACAGGAAGGTCTTTTAACAAACACTTCACATCTAACGTGTGGACAAGATGATCTCCACAGGCTGAATTTAACTCATCACTGACGCAGATAGACTACCGCTGTAACCGAGGCGAAGTCCTCGCAGGAAGTTAGTGTTGAAGCATGTGTCCTGGACTGCAGGAGGACGCAGTTTCATATCATCCTGTACTTTACGTCGCTTTGGATGAAACCGTCTGTTAAATAAACACTTTTTAAGTGTTGAGTGGATCTCAGTGCCAATGCAGACCCGCAGATAGTGGTGAAATGACATTATATGCGATTATAACGATATCTAAATATCACCACATTTTCTGAAGTATCTCTGCATTATATGTAGCCTCCTAGTCATGTGTATGCATTCCCGTAATGTATGCTAGTTTTTGGGTTCTCTCTATGCCAGATCATTTGATTTCAGCCATTAGGCAGTTGGTTTTTACCTTTATTTTCATTTCACAACATTGAGGAATGGTTAACCAGCCGGTAGCTAAGAGTAATGGTAACTAGCAAGATGTTTATGACAAGAAGAATATCCCTCGCTGGCTAACTCTTTTGTAGCTACAGTTAGCTAGCTAACTGAGACATGATCTGGTATGATCGCAACCTTTGTAACCGAGTTGTTTATTTACAAAATGGGACACACACACACACACAATACAGTTAACTACAACTAGCTCTATATTGTTTTTAAGTCAGCGAGCTAAGTTAGCTAGCTGGCTGTCTGTCGCTAGCTAGAAGCTGGCGCACCTACGACATTAGAAGACTACGACTTTAGACCAGATAGTTGATTTTAACGTTGGCTGTACTATAACGAATACCAAATTAAAACTGTCTATGAAGTTGTGTTAAAACAAACTACTCATTTCTGGCAAAGAGCCTTGCCAAGCAGAAACTACGAAAAAGCACAGGGTTACGGTTTCTAGTTAATTAGCTAGCTAGTTAGCTAACATAGCTGGACAAGATAAGCATCGTATCTAGGTAATAACGATCTCCACCAAATCCGACACCTAACCTACGTACCCGAAGATGTTAGCTAAACCATAGCTACTATGACGATAGCTAGCTACCTAACCTAGTAGCGTAGCGCTCAGTTGTGGGTGTAAAATGGCAGCTCACCCAATGAGTCAGGAAAACATCCAGCTAGCCCAGCTAGCGTGTTAGCCAGCTACTTAGCTACCTGGCTAACAAGCCAAGCAATGGGAGACTGCGAGGTCGGCGTGAAGAGCGTAACATATCATGCTACACATAATATTTGCCGCCTTGATCTAATATTAACGCACCAGAAGATTGATTCTTACCAGTTCATGGCAACAATTTCCTTGTATTCCAAATATCGAAGGAGGCTCACAGCTACCAAATAGTGGATACGTGGCTGATTGGCTTGCTTTCGTTTCTTGACGGATTGGATTGTAGCTGCTAGCTGAACTGCGTCGTCAATCCTACTGTTCCGTTTTTCCAAGATCCGGCTAGCTAGCTGGCTAGTCTGTGAAAAAAAATGAAAAATAAGCTGTGACTACAAATATGGCTGTACTGTAGGGCGACTACAAAATATACGTAATAAGTACCCTAAATGACACCCCCTTGCATTCTTGTATGTGTTTGCATACTCTGTAATTGATTGTATTTCTGCCTTTATGCAATACATTTTTTTTTTTAAGTTGCCTAAATGACAAAAACATTACAAACCAATAATTGTTTTGCCCAAATGTATTTAATGTCTTAATTTAAAGAAACGGACACATTATGAAAAAGGTAACATTTTATTTATTCAGTCAATCATATTTTATAACGCATAAACACACGTTTTCAGAAATTCTGTTGTATCACGGCAGGGCTGTGAATTTTTGTTTAGATTCATTGCCTATGTTTATTTAAAATCTGTTAATGGTGATTTTTTATGCAGTCATTTTTTCCGTTCTGTAACTTTTCAACATCAATAAAAAGCATTAAAAAAGATTGCTGTACAGACAATGAGAAGACTCAGGAGAGTGAAACAGTCACATGACAAACAACTATAAATTACATACTTTAACTTTTAATCATTTGATTCATCACTTTATGTGCGGTCACGGTATAAATAAAACATTGAACTTAAATTAAATAGCTATTGAAAGAAACTTACTAAACAAAAAAGATATCGATGTACAAAAAGCTAACAGAAAAGATGTGAAATGTAAATATCAAAATGTAAATACAGTGCATAAAAAATTATTCTGGTGGCAATACTAGTTTCCATAGTTGTAACTGAGAACGAGATGTTGAGGTGTGGTGCTGGACCTCAGTTAACTGAG
Organism: Hypomesus transpacificus; assembly: GCF_021917145.1. Classification (NCBI taxonomy): domain Eukaryota; kingdom Metazoa; phylum Chordata; class Actinopteri; order Osmeriformes; family Osmeridae; genus Hypomesus; species Hypomesus transpacificus. The sequence goes on from NC_061067.1 coordinate 1,739,586, forward strand.
TAAACGTATGTTTGGATTTGGATGAACAAAATTGGTCAAATTGTAAACAAAACCAAAGGCAAAAGTACACCTGTTAACTACGGGGCGACAACATGTCATGTCTGACATTGCTACGGAACAGGCTGTGGGCTGCCCAGATATCCCCCACTCAGCACCTTCTCAGTCCAATCAATTACAAGATGTAGTTTGTAACATTATCTCCAGGTAATGTACATATAGACACCTTTTGCCGAGTGCTGAAGGTGAGAAGAGGATGAAAGGATAGATCCGGATCAATCTGGAACGGTCTTTCACGGTTTTCAGCGGTCTTTGGCGGTTTTCAGCGGTCTTTGGCGGTCTTCAGCGGTCTTTGGCGGTCTTCAGCGGTCTTTGCCGGTCTTCAGCGATCTTTGGCGGTCGTCAGCGGTCACATCTTGTACACCTCGAGACAGAGGACGATGAAGGAGTTGGAACAGCTGCGTGTCTCCTGACCCAGTAGGCGCTCGCTGAGGAGGTCAGATGACAGCCCAGCGACGGACATGTCGTCCGCACGCCACGCCTCACAGCTCCGGTCCTGAACGTGCTGCCCCGCCCTCGTGGAGCCGTGCCACACGCTCTTACTGGGCCTGCAGACACACACACACACACGCTCTTACTGGGCCTGCAGACACACACACACACACGCTCTTACTGGGCCTGCAGACACACACACACACGCTCTTACTGGGCCTGCAGACACACACACACACACGCTCTTACTGGGCCTGCAGACACACACACACACGCTCTTACTGGGCCTGCAGACACACACACACACGCTCTTACTGGGCCTGCAGACACACACACACACACACGCTCTTACTGTGCCTGCAGACACACACACACACACACACGCTCTTACTGGGCCTGCAGACACACACACACACACACGCTCTTACTGGGCCTGCAGACACACACACACACACGCTCTTACTGGGCCTGCAGACACACACACACACACGCTCTTACTGGGCCTGCAGACACACACACACACACACCGTCTTACTGAGCCTGCAGGGACACACACACACACACCCTTTTACTGGGCCTGCAGGAACACACACACACACACCGTCTTACTGGGCCTGCAGGGACACACACACACACACCCTTTTACTGGCCCTGCAGGAACACACACACACACACCCTCTTACTGGGCCTGCAGGAACACACACACACACACCCTCTTACTGGGCCTGCAGGAACACACACACACACACCCTCTTACTGGGCCTGCAGGAACACACACACACACACCCTCTTACTGGGCCTGCAGGAACACACACACACCCTTTTACTGGGCCTGCATGGACACACTCTGTTTAGGGGCCTCGTGTAACAAACACACACACGCTCATAAACACATGCACACACTTGCTCCCTGGCTCATGGGCAGACTATCGTTTCATGAGCTTTCTCAGAGACACATTTGCATGAACTATTACTCTACTATTGTTTTCATACCAGAGACTTCAGCAGGAGCCTCATGTCTGTGGTGTTAAAGACTGTTTGTTCAGGTGCAGGTGAAGATGGAGAATCCACACTCACCAGAAAGGGTCAGTCAGAACATCCCTCCCATCGAAAGAGTAAATAGGTACTCTGGGTAAAATCCCTCCATCACCGTTAAACAACTGTTTCCCATTGCTGAACAGAACATCCCCCTATAAAGACACACAACACATCATCCTGTAACTTAGGGAATCATTTACGTTTTGGGTCTAGTCAATTATTAATATATATATTGTCTAAGTTGAACATATTGACCACACAATATCTTTCTCCTGAAAACAGAAATTAATTTACAACTGTATAAACAACGTCACAAGTAGCCATGTAAATCAAGTTAAATACGTTATAGATGCATAGAGCACTAACAAATAAGAAAAATACATCAACATTTGTTTTTCTTAAAATAAGTATTTTTTACCCAAACATTTATGTTAATTGAATATTTTGTTGCAATTGTGATTCCTCCTTCTCAGGAGGTTAAAATGCAGTAACCGCCCCACAGCTGGTGGGATTCTCACCCTGAGGTTGGTGATGGGCAGGTGGCTGTAGAGAGGGAGGATGCGGTGGGCTAGATCTTGAGCCCCGGTGGACAGGAAGCTGTAGAAGTGCTGTGTCAGGCCCATGGCTCCGCCCTGCTCCTGGCACCTGCCGTCAGTCTGGTAGGCTCCGCCCATGTTCCCGGTGTGGGGCTGGTTGAGGGCCACCAGCAGCAGCTGGAGGGCACACAGAGGTCAGAGGTCAGGGTGCACGGTGGGTCAGTTAGCACAAGAGGATCAGGAACATGTGAATGTAGGGGCTGAAAGTACGTGTGGGTACACGCTCTCACATGCACACACCACACACACACACTCTCACACACACACACACACACACTCTCACACACACACTCTCACACACACACTCTCACTCTCACACACCACACACACATACTCTCACACACACACACACACTCTCACACACACACTCTCACTCTCACACACTCTCACCCTTTGCTGCGGGTCAGTGATCCTCCGGGTGAGTTGGCTGGGCAGTGGTCGGGTCTGACAGGGAGAGAAACAGACATGTCAGCGTACACACACACACACACACACACACACACACACACAAACACACAGCACTGCCTTGTTCTAAACCCAGAGGAGCCCCGGCACGGGACTGTGGATCAAAGTGTCTGCTAATTAAACACATCCTGATCATGAACCCAGCTGTTGTCACCTGATCTTGCTGGATCTGGTTGGTGAAGGGAAGGATCAGGTTCCCAAGCTGTGGAGAGAAAGAGATGTTGTTTCAGAGAGTAAGAAGGTGTTCTTCACGTCACTTGTCAGTGTCTCTCTCCCTCTCCCCCTCTCTCTCAAAGTCCTTCTCAGGCCATTTCCTGCATGTCCTTCCCTTTTTCTCTCTCCCTGCATGTCCTGTCCGTCTTCACTGTCTATCCAATGAAAGCAGAAGTCTGTATATAAGAGAACTCTTATGAGGGGAGTCAGATGGCTGAGCGGTGAGGGAGTTGGGCTAGTAATCAGAAGGTCGCCAGATCAATTCCCCGCCGTGCCAAAATGACCTTGTGTCCTTGGGCATGGGAATTTTTTCCTTTTCCCTACTTGCCTCGGGGGAATGTCCCTGTACTTACTGTAAGTCGCTCTGGATAAAAGCGTCTGCTAAATGACTAAATGTAAATGTAACTCTGAACCTGGATGATCTGCCGCAGGGTCTGTGTGTGTGGATGTGGAGCATGTGCTGATGCTGAATATGATGTACCTGGACCTCCTTCCAGCCCCTGGGAACCTTGATGTACAGCTTGATGGAGCTTCCCTCCACCAGGCTCAGCACCCCGGGCCTGTCCTGCCCCGTCTGCACCATCATCGCCTCCCTGGAGGGGAATGTCCTCACCTGCAGGAGAAACACAGACACTCTCAGATCCCTGGTCACCACACATCACAACATGTCACAACACCTCACATCGTGTAAAAGGGGGAGCAGGAATGGACTACACACACACACAAGAAATAGCTTCAGAAACTCACAGGACTAGAGCCGTCAGAGGAGCCAGGAAGCCCAGGCTGTCCAGTTGGGCCAGGCGGACCAGGAAGCCCAGGCTGTCCAGTTGGGCCAGGCGGACCAGGAAGCCCAGCGACTGAAACCACCAAACAACCATGTCTCAGATGGAGAATTCACTTTGTGTTCATATCATTCACAGTACAACTGTTGGTGGTCACTGAGGCGTGTCAGACAGACGGGCTGAGACGTGTCAGAAAGACAGGCTGAGACGTGTCAGACAGACAGGCTGAGGGGTGTCAGACAGACAGGCTGAGGAGTGTCAGACAGACAGGCTGAGGGGTGTCAGATAGACAGACAGACTGAGGCGTGTCAGAAAGACAGGCTGAGGCGTGTCAGACAGACAGACAGGCTGAGGGGTGTCAGACAGGCTGAGGCGTGTCAGACAGACAGGCTGAGGCGTGTCAGACAGACAGGCTGTAGTTCAGGGTACCTGATGAGCGTCCAGGGGGGCCGGGGGGGCCAGGGGGCCCCCGGAACCCAGGTCTGCCGTACCCAGGAAGACCAGGGGCCCCCGGGATGCCAGGGGGGCCCATCACAGAGTCTCCTTTGGGACCCTGGAAGTAGGACAGCACTTTCAGAACACATCCACATTCAAGTCAGATTAATTTAACCCAATACCCAATACCTAATACCCCATACATTTCGGTTCAATTCAGTCAAGTACAGGAAAGTTTGATTCAGGTAATGGTGGTGTCCAGGGAGACTCACCATCAGGCCTGAGTGACCAGGGGCACCAGGCAGGCCCATGGACCCTGCCTCCCCCTTCTCGCCCTTCATACCTGGCTCACCTCTGCTCACCTGTCAACACACAAACACACAAACACACGCACGTAGACACACACGGGAGGACGCACACACACAAACACATACACACAATTAATAGCTCTAGAGTTTGATATTGATCTAATGACAGTGTTCGGTGATTCACAGAAACTCACCACAGATCCGTCAGGTAGATATTTAACTGTGGGGATATTGAAGGATTAAGAACAATCGGCAGTATTTTAAAATCATCCAAACATGAACTGAACGATCAGATAAGTGCCCCCATGTCAGGGTCATGGTGTGTTGACATACTGGTTGAGGCAGGAAGTCCTGGCAGGCCTCTCTCTCCCTTTTCTCCTTTACTGCCTGTCAGACAGTCCCTGCCCCCTAGTGGACAGGCATGGAAAGGCAGCACATGAGTCACCCTGCATTTAACAATGCTAATAAAATCATTGTTTTCATGCTGCAGTGCACTTCACACGCACTCACCATTTGTGACGTTTCCATCACGGTTAATCTGCGCAGGGGTAGAATATATTTTAGTAAACGTTCCAATATTATCTCAAATACATCAAGTTATTTACGGATGCAGTTCACGAGGAGAGATGGTGTTCCTGAGTTGAGTCCAGAGAGCATGCCCACCACTACAACAGGAAGCCGGAGCGTTAGTGTTCATGGTTAGACTCCACATGTGTCCCCACAGGGACACACTGCATGCTGGGATAGCAGTGGTCTGGGGACAAGAATGTACCACATGCACAACTTCCTGGTTGTGGTGAAGGAGAGAGGAGGAAGTGAGAAATGTGATTACTGGCCCAGAGGCTGAGTATGAGAGAGGAAGTGAACGAGTGAGTGAGTGAACAAGTGAGTGAGTGTGAGTGAGTCAACTTGTGAGTGAGTGAGTGAAAGAACGAGTGAGTGAATGAATGAACGAGTGAGTGAATGAATGAACGAGTGAGTGAACGAAGTGAGAGAAGAAGAGCCACTGAGAGAGGGAGGACGAGCAGACTGGCACCACTGAGCCATCCACCAGTGTGCATCACTTACGCCCTTCTTGCAGTGAGGTCTGGGAGGGATGGGGAACACAGTCTTCATAGGGGGAGGAGGGGGGATGGAGGGAGGGAGGGAGAGGGGGAGAGGGGGAGAGGGGGAGAGCGGGAGAGGGGGAGAGGGGGAGAGGGGGAGAGGGGGAGAGCGGGGGAGAGGGGGAGAGGGGGAGAGAGCGGGAGAGGGGGAGAGGGGGAGAGGGGGAGAGGGGGAGAGGGGGAGAGCGGGAGAGGGGGAGAGGGGGAGAGGGGGAGGGAGAGAAGGAGGGAGGGGGAGGATGAGCATACGCAGCTGTACAGATACCGTATCTGACACAGTGAGAGATGGAGAAGAGGCTGATGCTGTGATACGGGTTAGAGGAGGAGGGGGGAGGGGTAACTTACTCCTTTGGGGCAGTTGAACATTCCTGGGCGACCTGGGGGGCCGGGGAGGCCAGGGGGGCCCTGAAAACAGAGAGAGATAGAGGGGGAGGGGAGGGAGAATAAGAGGGAGGGAAAATGACACATGGAGAGAGAGAGATAGAGAGTGAGAGAGATAGATAGATATAAATAGAGATAGACAGTGACTGTCTCCCCACCTTCAAAAAAAGGCTCAAGACGCACTTATTGAGAGACTTGTTACTCTTGTAGGTTAGTTATAACAAAGTTAACTCTTGAACTCTTGTACTCGCTGTGAAATATTTTACTGTTGATTGTTATTCTACAGGTACAGTCTTGCACTTTTTGAGGATCAAGTTTTTTAAATTTGTAACTTGTATAACTGCATGCCCTTATGGGTCTTCCCTTTGGCACTTGTTTAGTTTTTCACAATGTATGCTTCATGTTTTGGCTGCTTGCAATGTTTGGGACTACCTTGTTGTTATGATCAGTGACCTATGCTCTTTTTAAAGCTCTCTCTTGGAAGTCGCTTTGGATAAAAGCTTCTGGTAAATGCATAAATGTAAATGTAAATAAATAGAGATAAAATAGAGGTAAAAAATAGAGATAAAAATGTTGATAAAATTGATACAAGTAGAGATAGATAGAAATACATATAGAGAGATAGATAGAGGTAGAGATATAAATAGTGATATACATAGAGATATACATTGAGATATACATAGAAATACAGATAGATATAGACCAAAGGAAAGATATATAGGGAGAGAGGAAGGGATAAAGAGAGGTTAAATCTCATGTCCCAGGAAGGTGATCTGTAAGTGAAGGTAGAGGGTGAAGGTAGAGGGTTAAGGGGTGAGGACCCACCTGTAGACCCCCGATGTCTCCCTTCTCTCCTTTTGGCCCAGTGACACCAACACGGCCCTGGAGCAAGAACAGACATCATTACACATCAAGTACGCAGTACACAGTATGTCGTTTTTAGTATTTAATACACAAAGTATTGCTCACCGGTCGCCCAGGGAAACCAAACTCTCCCTTGGGTCCAGCTGGCCCAGTGTAGCCCTGCAGAGGGTCAACCCTGACAGTCAGAGATGCACTCCAGAAACAACACTGCTGTTGTTGCACTCTACTGTGTCATTTTTCAGGTTGAAATACTGTTGTTGCATATCGTAGTAGGGTCGTTGCCTACGCTTAGAGCTATCTGATAGCTGAGATGTGTTTACTTTACACCATGTTTTTACACCTAAGCGCTTCTGATCCTTGATTTTTCCGACGTACTCCCACGATCATGACCTCTGACCTCTGAAGACAGGGAAGAGAAGGAGAAAGAACATCCCATCGCTCACCTTTGCCCCCATTGGCCCAGCAACACCACCGTCTCCCTGCAATACATCCACAACACACTGTCAGTACAGAATCCCTCCATCTGAACTCTGACCCAGGAAGTGGTTTGTGTGAGGGAGGAAGTGACCTTGTTTCCTTTGGCGCCTTCTGGCCCTCTGAGTCCTGACATGGATGATCCATCTGCTACCATGACAACCCCTGGCTCGCCCCTCTCACCCTGCGAACACAAAACACGTTACTTAAAAAATGTGTTCAACCTTTCAAAACATTTAAAAATATATTTTTTCAACCTTTCAACCTTTCAAAACCTTTAAGAAATACTTTTTAGAAAATATTTTTTCAACTTTTCAAAACATTATTTCAAACACAGTGAAAGGAAAGGCGATGAGAGTTGAGGAGAGGGGAGAGGAGTAAAGGGGAGAGGAGAACAGAGAAGCCTAAAACCAAGCAGATTAAAGCAGAGCAGACACACACACACGTTCACCTTTAATCCCGGAGGTCCTTGAGGCCCAGGAATTCCAATATCTCCCTTCTGACCCCGTGACCCCTGCTAGAACAGAGGTATGCAGAACACAGGTAAACACATATTCCATAACCCCGCGGATGTCTGTCTACACCATCCAGTTCTACCCTGCAGAGTGCTGAGGTCATGTAGCAGAGCAGGAACATACCCGCAGGTCGTCTGAGCAGCAAGAGTACGATGACGGTGGAATTACTTTAAATTACATCCAAATGGTTTCACATTCATAGCTAAGATGGAGTTACTTGGCGATGTGCCTTAAATACAGATTGTTCCCTTCCTCTGACAGTCTGTCATAAGACCCACTGTCAGAAACATGCCCTTCTGATCCTTGATCTCCTGCACTACTCTCTACATGCACCACTTGTACTGTATGTCGCTTTGGATAAAAGAGTCTAAATGCTCAAACAATTAAATATGACATTGTAATTGGTCCCATATGGTGTTTAACCATGGGACAGAGGTCTACATCCAGCCCCGCCAGCCCAGGGAGTCTGAGATGGGGTCTGGATGTACTCACCAGGGGCCCTTGAGCCTCCAAGAGTCCTGAGATGTTAAACACACCGTCCGTGTTGTTGAGCAGGAGCTGGTGGGGGAAACAGGAAGTGACATCATCACACACATAGGAAGTGACATTGTTTGTCAAGCAGATCGTTTGAAGAAGAGGGGAGGATCAGGGAAGGAAATCCTGGTAGGCTACATATGATACATGTAATAAGAGCGAAGGTGGGAGGTGAGGTGAGAGAATGAGAGATGGTTGAACAGCAGCCTCACCTCCTGCAGGTTGATGACAGGTCCCGGGGGGCCAGGGGGCCCGGGGGGTCCAGGGAAACTCAGCCCGTCCCGGCCTCTCTCTCCCTGGGACACAAAAGGAACACAGTTAACCCCCCTCCATCCAAGACCAACACACCAGAACCACCCCCTCCGCCCCCACCACCCCCCGATCCTGGGCCCGGAGGAGAATCTACCGACCTGTGATCCTGCAGCACCCTTGTCTCCTTTCAATCCCTGAGGAAAGGAAGGACAATAACAAACACCTCAGCACTCCTCAGACACAACCTGACTAACAGAACAGTTAACCCATGTCTTTGGTACCAGGACCAGGGGGTTCTACTAACCAATGTCCCAGGCAGTCCATCCAGCCCTGGGAAACCGGGAGGCCCTGGTGCTCCTGGATCCCCCTGGAGGACAGAGGACACAACCTGATCACCTCCACAACACGACAGCCCTGTGCTATTCCTCATCCTTGATGACGGTGCATGTCGTTACCGAGCGGACAAGTCTGTTCCAGGCTGAGGGGTCAGAATGATTTTGACCTCTGACTTTGTGACCCTAACTATTCACAGATAATATGAGGGGTCATTTAGAAGGGGTTAGGAGAGTACAAGGTCAGGGAGGCAAGATTCACTTCTTGTTCCTTCCTGTTGGAGGGCCAATGGGAGGCAGAGTGATGGGACCACTTCCTGTTCCTTCCTTTTAGAGGGTGAATGGGGACCAACCTTGACAGATGCACCTGGTTTTCCATCCAGACCGTCTTTTCCCTGGGAGGAAAGAAGGAGAACAGGCCTCTTAGAAACACTCACAAACACACTGGTTTTACACTGAAACCCATCACCGGACTGGACTCACCTTCGGTCCAGGAAGTCCAGGTGTTCCCCGGGACCCCTGAGGAGAATGAGAGATCAGAACAGTTAGCATCGACCGGGTTCCAACAGGTCGCTTAACGCTTCTCTCTCTGACAGATCATCATCGTCGTTGTGAAGTGTGTTTTACCGTTATTAGTCTGGGAGACAAGCCCGACCAGTCAGTGCCAGAGCCCTCCAGGTCCTAGAACAACACAACATCAACACTGGGACAACACAGAGGGGGGGGATATCAACTCTGGACAATGATCTGATAGCTGAGATGTGGTTACTTTACACTGTGTCTGGTAGCTGAGATGTGGTTACTTTACACTGTGTCTGGTAGCTGAGATGTGGTTACTTTACACTGTGTCTGGTAGCTGAGATGTGGTTGCTTTACACTGTGTCTGGTAGCTGAGATGTGGTTACTTTACACTGTGTCTGGTAGCTGAGATGTGGTTACTTTACACTGTGTCTGGTAGCTGAGATGTGGTTACTTTATACTGTGTCTGGTAGCTGAGATGTGGTTACTTTACACTGTGTCTGGTAGCTGAGATGTGGTTACTTTACACTGTGTCTGGTAGCTGAGATGTGGTTACTTTACACTGTGTCTGGTAGCTGAGATGTGGTTACTTTACACTGTGTCTGGTAGCTGAGATGTGGTTACTTTACACTGTGCCTGGTGCCTACCTCCAGATCCAGGCTGGACCCCCGTCCAGGGGGGCCCGGGGGACCGGGGGGGCCAGGGAGGCCAGGCCTCCCTTCTGGGCCTTCTGAGCCTGGAACACCTGGGAACCCTGCTTGGCCTTGGTCACCCTGAGGGAGAGGGAGAGGGAGAGGGAGAGGGAGAGGGAGAGGGAGAGGGAGAGGGAGAGGGAGAGGGAGAGGGAGAGGGGGAGGGGGAGGGGGAGGGGGAGAGGGAGAGGGAGAGGGAGAGGGAGAGGGAGAGGGAGAGGGAGAGGGAGAGGGAGAGGGAGAGGGAGAGGGAGAGGGAGAGGGAGAGGTGACTCTTCCTAATGTACATGATCTGCAAAATTCTATGCACATGAAATCATAAATGTCTCTCTGGTGTAAGTCAATCCTGGTAGAAAGTGCTCACCTTCTGTCCCTGTGACCCCATCACTCCCGGTTCACCCTGTCAAACACAAACACAGCCATATAAACATACCATGTATACCGGGTGAGTATACAGATACTGGTGTAGCTGTGTCCCTGTGGCAGCAGGCTGAAGGGATCTCTACCTTGTCTCCTTTCACCCCGTCAGCGCCAGGATCTCCATCTCTGCCATCCACCCCCTGCAACCACAGCCGGAGTCACACCTGTTCAACAACACCTGCACTAGAACACCTGCACTAGAACACCTGCACTAGAACACCTGTACTATAACACCTGTACTATAACACCTGTACTGTAACACATGTACTATAACACCTGCACTAGAACACCTGTACTATAACACCTGTACTATAACACATGTACTATAACACCTGTACTATAACACCTGTACTGTAACACCTGTACTGTAACACCTGAACTGTAACACCTGTACTAGAAGAAATGTACCATATAACACCTGTACTATATAACACTTGCACTATCTGCATTATATAACACCTGTACTAGAACACCTGAACTAGAACACCTGGACTAGAACACCTGCACTAGAACACCTGTACTATAACACCTGTACTATAACACCTGTACTATAACACCTGAAAACTTAGAATGGGAATCTTCAATACATCACACGTTGATGTGTTTGATTGAAATGAATGAGGCTGTAAGCAAACACAATCCAGTTGGTTTACAGTCACCGTATTCAGTGCCTTACTCACACAAAATACTTTCCCTCAGTAGAAGTTCAAAACAGAACTCATACAGTTAGTAGAAGCCCTCGTCATTCTCTCGTTAAAAAGGCAGATTTTCCCCAACATTGCAGCCAGGAGGAACCATGTTCCGTAAGAAGCGTTTCATCGTGAGGTAGCAGGGCCAAGAGCAAGGGCATCTGCTGGGTTATGCTGATGCTGATGTTGTGACATCATCTAGTTACTAAGGTAACTGTAGCTATAGCTGCTGGGACTGGACCAGGGTACAGAGAGCAGACCTTGTCTGGCCCAGCTGTTTCCGTGGGAGAGGAGGGAGGGCAGCGTGGAGTGGCCAACAGCCAGACCACACAGACAGCTGGACTTGGTACAGTCAGAGAACTGCATTAACACCACCTTCTGACACACACCCAAACACACGTACCTGTTTGCTTAAAGTCATAAACAAACAGAGTTGAAGCGCAGATGACTTGTGGCTTAGATATTTGCGTTCAGATTAGTTGGGGGAAAATGCTGCCTTATTGAGCCCATTTGTTCAGCTAACAAATGGAATCAGATTATAATACCTGTCCAGAACCAAAGCCAGGCCCAGACCCTGACCCGGGCCAAGGTCCAGACCTGAAACTGGACCCGGAGCCAGAACCGGACCCAGAACCAGACTCAGAGCCAGCCTCAGAACCAGACTCAGAACCAAACCCGGACCCAGAACCGGACCCAGTCCCAGACCCAGACCAACTAAACCACTCAGTCCCCTGGAACACACATACCAGGTCAGCCATTAAACAAAGGAACAAGACCCAACACTAAATATCTGAATATATAAACCACAAACCGTTGTCTCACATTATCATATCACAACAAAACAGTATCTGGTTTTAGCAAGAAAGGTATTTTACTGATTAGGTTGGGATTAAGGTGAAGCTGTAGTTTTACTTACAGGGAGACCAGGTTTACCAACCCCCCCATCTTTTCCAGGGGTCCCTGGGGGTCCAGGCAGGGCGGGCAGAAGGGGGCCCGGGGGGCCTGGGGGGCCTGGGGGGCCAGGAGGACCCTGGAGCAACACATCACATTGTTAACAGGGTATGGGTCTAGCCCAGTGGTTAGAGCATTTGACAGCAGCACAAGAAGTTGCAGGTTTAAATCCCCCCAAAACTCAAAAACCTCCCCCTTATTACAATAAAGTGTCAGAACGCTAATGGTTAGCATGAAAATGCTACTTAGGTGCTGTGATGCCTGAAAACTAACAAATGCTAATGCTCACGTTAGCATACCAACACACTGAGCCCTGCATTTGTTAGTTACTGGGATGGCATGCTGCTGGATCACTTACTGAGATCGTCTCCATGTCGCTGTCAAAGTCATCGTACCCCGAGCCATCAACCCCATCCTTAAAACCACGACACATGACATACAGACAAAGACAATGAACAATGTACCCAATTAACCAAATTGATCAATTAATCAATTACCCGAACGTACCGGGAGGCGGGACTTCCGTCCAGAAGGTCCTGGAGGTCCGGGAGGTCCGGGGAGCCCCACGCCAGGGTCGCCCTAGCAACAAGGAGACACACTCAGACCACACTCACTAGGTCACAAGAACCACACAGTCTACGGGGATGGGTGAAGCTCAGTGGTTCGAGCATTTGACTGCAGATCTGGAGGTTGTGGATTAGTACCTTGTCTCCTTTGAGCCCGGGATCTCCTGGAAGACCTGGGAATCCCTGGACACCGGGATGACCCTGTCGGGACGAGCCACAGAGAACACGTGAGGAGAAAGTTGAGAGACAGAGTACTGTTGATAACAGTGCACTACTCTGAGTGTATACACACAGCCTACTGGTTTCACAGCAGCTCATGTACGTACAGGCTGCCCATCTCTGCCTGACGTCCCAGGCTGCCCTGCTGGTCCAGCTGGTCCTGAGGGGCCCCGGGGGCCAGGGGCCCCTTCGGCCCCCTTGCCTGGGGCACCCTGGGGGGGGCCTGGGAGGCCAGGGGGCCCTGCAGGTCCTGGTTCACCACGTTCTCCCTTCTGCCCAGGGGTTACCTGCTGGGGGTCAGGGGTGGGAGAAACACAGATGGACACGATGGGAGAGAAAACAGAGCGACTATGAGTCTGTGAGTCTATATCATACTGACTCTAAAGCTCACGCTAGGACAGTGATGATGGTAGTGGGAGGTGTGGCCTCACCAGGGGGGGTCTGTAGGCGGCATTGGCTGTGTGACTAGGTCCTGAGGGTAAACACACCAAGAGTTAAGTGTGTGTGTGTGTTATAAGTGTGTGTTGTATGACTGTGTGTGTGCATATGAATGAAGGTGAGTGTGTGCATGATTCGGTGTGTATGAATGTACGTGTGTGTTTGAGTGTAAGTGTATGTGTTGCTGACCTCTGTCATCTGTCATGGCAACGCCCTGACCAGAAGTCTCCCCCACATCCTCATCATCGTTGCTAGGCGACGGCTCCGTGGGAGGAGCTTGTACTGGGCTGCTCTGAGGGTCGTCAGGCTGTGAGCGAGAGGAAAGGTCAAAGGTCAAACTCAAAACTGCCTGGGATCGAAACCACCAGTTAGTGTGTGTGTGTGTGTGTCTGTGTGTGTGGGTGTGTGTGTGTGTGTGGGTGTGTGTCCACTCACCATGGTGTACTCTCTCTCCTCCACCAGCTTCTTCACTTCGTCCATCCCCTCCATGTCATCATAAGAATCGTCTCCACTCCCATACCCTGATGCCTACACACACACACACACACACATGTACACACATGCACACACATGCACACACAGGCATACACACACTCATTTTACTATTACTGGGCCACATCCGAAAGAGCAACTTTCTTCCAACATTTCAAAGGTAATTTAAAATATAGAACAGATTTATTGCTTTCAGTAAAGAAACTAAATGTTTCACAAAGTGAGTACGTCTCGTGCTTTTCCAAGAAGCTAAAACCTCTCACACATCTGGCTGTGCTCAAAGAAAGACGTTAAGCAAAAAAAGGAAAGATAAGTGTGTCTCACCACACGCTAATGAATTTCTCAGTGTTGTGGCTCACTATAACTCAACCAGGCCTTGAGGCACTTCCACCTTCAGCCACTAGAGGGAGCAGCAGCTGCACTTTTCCAGAGGATTCCACAGGTGTTCAGCCTTAGATGATATGTTGCTTGTATGTGTGTGTGTGTGTGTTTGTGTGTGTGTGTGCGTGAGTGTGAGAGTGTGTTTGTGTGTGTGTGTGTGTTTGTGTGTGTATGTTTGTGTGTGAGTGTGAGAGTGTGTTTGAGTGTGTGTGTGTGTGTTTGTGTGTGTGTGTGTGAGTGTGAGAGTGTGTTTGTGTGTGTGTGTTTGTGTGTGAGTGTGAGAGTGTGTTTGTTTGTGCTTACGTAGGGGTCGTCCTCCTCACACTGGTCCTCAGGGGCTGTAGGGTCAGACTTTAACACCAGCTGCTGGATGGAACCCTGGAGACACACACAGACACACAGGTGAATAACAGACACACATGAGTTAGTCTGCTCAAGATGTCAACGTGTTGAGCAGGTGTCTTCAGCTGGTGTCATCTAACCAACCCTGACGGTCGTCAGGAGTAATCAGGAGGGTCTCTCTATACCAGTCTACCCAAACCGGCTTGGTCTTGTAAATGACAGAGTATTGACCAGAGGAGAATCCCCTGTTTGGATCCAGGCCCTCTGGAGCTGCTGAGGCAGTGTGGAGCGCAGCACTAATGAAGTTCACATGGACGACAAGCTAGCAGAGGCCTGGAACAAACAAGTGCCACGCAGACTGCTTGCTAGCTCTCTCTCTCTCCCTCTTCATCTTTCTTTAACTGTCTCTCTCTTTTATCTTTATCTTTATTAAATGTTCTCTCTCTCTCTCTCTGTCTCTGCACCTTTATCATCTAACTATCTGACATTGAAAAAATGACTATGATGACAGTAATGGTCAAATAATTCATGTCTGTAAGCACACACACACACGGAGTTGGGGAGGGAGGGGGGAGGAAGGGGGACAGGGAGTGAGAGAGAGAAGGAGGGAAGGAATAAGGAAGGGTGAGGAGAGAGAAGGAGAGGGAAGGAGGGAGGGATAGAGTTTGTGGAATGCAGGGCTGTTGGGGAGTGTTGTGTGTTTGGATTTATGAGAACGGGGATCTGGCCAAAGCCACAGAAAGCCATGTCTCAGCTGGGCTCGATTGTCTCTCTGGCCCTGGTACAAGAGCTGGCTATTGTGTGTGTGTGTGTGTGGATGTTGGTCTGTGTGTGTCCCCCAGACTTTTGTAAGTTACATTACCACAGCGGCTGTCTGACCTGCGAATTCAAACCACATTCTGCCAGCTAGCCCATATTCTAGGGTAACACACGCTGCGATTACACAGAAAATAAGAAACCAATTTCAAGCTTAGGTATTAACAAATTCTTCTTAGTAACAAGCGACTTCAAACTTGCGTTGTAAACCAAGAAGAATGTTCAGGAGCTACTGCTGCTGGGACAGAGTATTTGTGTCTCACAGGTGAAGACAGGAGATCTTAGGAACACGGTCCAACAGCAACACTCTAACAGCTGGGAGGGTCACTGCTGGCCCTGGCCCTCTGACAGGGAGGGGGGGGGTAGAGAGACAGGGAGAGAGGGAGAGAGAGGGAGAGATGTGGAGAGAGGGAGAGATGGAGGGAGGGGGAGAGAGTGAGGGAGAGAGAGAGAGAGAGAGAGAGAGAGAGAGAGAGAGAGAGAGAGAGAGAGAGAGAGAGAGAGAGAGAGAGAGAGAGAGAGAGAAAGAGCAGAGGAGAGAAGGCTGAAAGGATTGTGTGAGAGAGGGATGACGTTTGCAAAACCAAAGGAAACAGATATTTTTCTGCACTCCTTCCTACCCCCTCTGAGTATTGCTTCGTAACCTCTTTGATTGGTCCAATAAAACTTTAACAAGAGGAAAATAGCAGCTTGGCTTTCTGGAGTATCTGAAACTGAAGGAGCCAACAATGTTGTAATTAATCCATCTATACGATATTAATGTTGTTGCATCGTGCCTGGGAGCTGAGATGTCTCATGTAAAGAAGACCGTTCCTTGACTATCAGAACTACGCACTTCTGATCCTTGATCTACTGCTGTACTTCCTACATGCAACGTTTGTGAAAAGAAACAAATATTTATAGCTAAATAAATACAAAATCTAATGTTACAAACATTGTAGCTACTCCATCGCTGGGTAGTGTGTGTGTGCAGGATCGGCTGGAGTGTTTAGACGGTCGTTCCAGACTCACCACAAACCTGTCCAGCCCGGTGCCTCCGGCGTTCCCCACAAAGATCCCCGAGCTGGGCTCAAAGCTCAGCGGAGCCGCGCTCCTCCGGAACGCCACGCGGTGATACTCCTCACAGTCCATGTAGAGCCGCACCTCGGAGCCCTGCACCGTCACCGTGAAGCGAGCCCATCTGCCCGTTAGCTCCCCCAGCTTGAAGGAAGCGGCCTCGCGGGTGCTCTCCTTGCCCGGGTCGCTGTAGTACAGCAGCACCCTCTGGGCTCCGTCCTCCACCGCTGACAGCGCCACGCCCAGGTGCACCAGACGCTGGAGGGCGTCGGTGATGGCGAAGAGGACGCCGCCGCGCTGCGTGGTGGGCTTGGCCGTCACCGTGACAGCAAAGTCGCGGTAGAAGGGGTCGGGGAGGAAGGAGCGGGCCAGCCGGCCCACGTTGGCGTCCGGGCCGAAGCTGTAGGCGGGGTAACCCTCGTACCCGGTGATGAAGGAGACGGAGGGGGGGAGGGGGACGCCAATCAGCTCTGTCAGGTCCAGCTGTACCTGGGAACCACGTTCTGGTGGGGGGGGGGGAGTGAGGGAGTGAGGGAGTGAGGAAGTGAGGCAGTGAGGGAGTGAGGGAGGGGGCAAGAAGAGAGAAGAGAGGGGGAACAGAGAGAGAAGCGAGAGAGCGATAGAAAGGGGAGAGAGGGGAGAGAGAGAGACTTTTTTGAGATACACAATCTGCAAAATTCTAAAGATCTGGCAACATTAGATGAGATGACATGAATACTTTATATAATAATAACACACAGTTTCCAACACACACAGAGACACCTTTATGCATTACACATACCACACACACACACACCACACACACACACACCACACACACACACACGCCAGTCACTCCCCCTCCACACATGGTCTTCATCAGTGAGAAGGCTCATGGAACAATCGTGTGTTTTGTGAGTCAAGGTACCAGGACAGAGCCATGCTCATCTGGAAGGTATTAGCGAAGACTAACACATGCGCTGCTTACAGACTGCTCCTGTAAAACAAGCCTAGCTAACACTAGCCCTGGACCCCAATAGGGGGTGGCTATGCTAACACACACAGCGCTGGCCCTGGTTCTCTAAGGGGGAGGCTATGCTAACACACACAGCGCTATCTCTGGTCCCCAATGGGGGGTGGCTATGCTAACACACAGAGCTCAATCTCTGGTCCCCAATGGGGGGTGGCTATGCTAACACACAGAGCGCTATCTCTGGTCCTCAATGGGGGGTGGCTATGCTAACACACACAGCGCTATCTCTGGTCCCCAATGGGGGGTGGCTATGCTAACACACAGAGCTCAATCTCTGGTCCCCAATGGGGGGTGGCTATGCTAACACACAGTGCGCTATCTCTGGTCCCCAATGGGGGGTGGCTATGCTAACACACAGCGCTATCTCTGGTCCTCAATGGGGGTGGCTATGCTAACACACAGCGCTATCTCTGGTCCTCAATGGGGGTGGCTATGCTAGCACATACACCAGTATTACTGTGTGTGCTAGCAAGTAACTCGATAGCATGGCCTTCTTACTGTGCTCGTGTAACAGACGTGGTCTTGCAAGTTCCGTCAGAGGTGTACGGGCCTCCGTCCGCTCCCACGGGGAGTCAAACTCACCACCACTGACTTCCCAAGCGCCACCACTACCAACTACGCCAACTAAAAGCTAGCTATTTGTTGAAGCGGATGGCCTCTTAATAACTTGAGGAGTGAGTTTCACCACACACACGCGGCTACACTAGCAGTGCTAAAGGTGTGTGCTAGCATAGCCCCCGCTCATTGAGGACCAATGCTGGTGCTGTGTGTGTGTGTTAATCAATGCACTTAAGATACAATGCTGTTTTTTCTGCACAGTACTGTGTAATATTGTAGCTGAGTTATGGTTGCAGATGTTCCCTCTCCAGACCCAATGACTGAACAGCTGGAGAAATGTGCTGGCCATTGACTGAACAGCTGGAGAAGGGTGGTGATGCATGCATAGGCTCTGGCAGACACAGGTTCCCATGATGCAACTGGAAAGTACGGTATGAGGAGCAGGATATGACATCTCTGGGTAAAGGTAGAGGTTGGACCCCTGATTGGACCAGGACAACAAGGAAGCATTTAAGGCAGCATATGACATCATTTCAGTCTCTGAGCAGGTCGGCTGCACATATCCGTTGCTTTGGATAAAAAATAAATGTCACACGTAAGCGTCAAGTCAGACGTCCTTTAAGACCCTGCCGTGTTGAGTGATGACATCATGCTATGGAATCTGCATCAGATGAACAATACAGTAACGATGCATCTGCAAGAGGGTTGGAAAATACCTGCAAGCTTTTATCAGACCGTAAAAGCTGTAAGTTCCATCGGAAACAAGGGCAAAGACCACTTAACCACCAGAGTGACATATCAATCGACAGCGTAAACTGTCCAGATGTGCTAGCCTACGGGTGTCTGGGCTCTGGGGTGGTTATTTGGTGTCTGTGTGTGTGTGTGTGTGTCTGCACACCAAATGACCTGTGTGTGCATGTATTTATCATACCCCAAGTGTGTATCTGTGTGTGTGTATCTGTGTGTGTGTATCTGTGTGTGTGTCTGTGTGTGTGTGTTTGTCTGTGTGTTTGTGTGTTTGTCTATGTGTGTGTAATTCTGTCTGCATGGATATCTTCCAGCATGCTGGAGTGTTTTGTGTTGAGCTCTTCCCTGAACTGTCTCCCTGGAGTGTCGTTTCTCCTGCGTGTGTTGAGGAGTGTGTAATCTCTCTCTCCCCAAAACGTCCCTCTGCGTTGCATTGTTTTAGCAGCAAGAAGATTGCTGCCATCTGCACATGCACACACACACACACACCACCACACACACACACCACACACACACACCACCACACACACACAAAACAATCTCCCAGACCTTCAATGAGGCACACATAAGACCTCATTAGTCTCACTCAGCACATGGAATGCAACAGCAATAACATGAAATGAGACAGCTCGATGTTCTGGGTTCATGCAAGTGACTCACATGTGTCACATGAGCCCTCGGTGACCGTCTGGGCGAGAAAGGAGTGAGGACAGAGGTGGACCTTGTGGCTCACGCTATGCATCAGGTAGAGATTCTCAGAGTGGGAGTGTGCATGTGTGTGTACATGCGTATTCGTGTGTGTGCATGTGAGTATCTGGCTTGAGAAAGCATGCTCACCAGGCCCTACATCCCTATAGAGGAGGAGGGGGGGTCACACACACACACACAGACATACAGGCCACACACATATGCACAACCACTTACACACAAAACCACAAACACTCACAACCATATGCACTCACACACAGACACCCAGTCCACAACCACATTACACAACCACTTACTCATGTGTCCATAAAATATTAGCGTCTGGCTGTCAAAAGCACACAAAGCCTAGCACTTAAAAGTCTCTCAAAAGCTCATTGTTGCCTTCAGTCTGTTCTAGGGTTTGTGGTCAAACCACATGATGATCGACTCCTCTCAAAGGGTCATGTCATGGTGTAATAATGTTAGTCTCCACGTGCCTTCAAAGGGGACTTGTTTTGTGTTTAGTGTTTCATCTGAGCAGTCAGTCAAAGGAAACCTCCGTCCATTCGACGTCTGTCGTGACTTCGTCACTGATGTGTCTGAGTCACACGTAGGTCCGACGCCAGCCGGAGCGGGGATTAGGAGGCGGGGGTAACCCAGTCTGTGTGCTCAGCTGACATCCAGGCCGCCAGGTGAGCGATGGCCCTTGGTTAGCACAAAGCTCGTCTGTTAGCGCCGACTCACAGCAGAGTCAATACGAGCATCGGCTAGCTAAGGCTAACGGCTAGCTAAGGCTAACGCAAACATGTACTCACCCTGATGAAAAGCTCACAGCACTTAGCCTGAGATGAATGAACACCTCCTGAGTCCGGCCTGTAGCTAGCATACTGTACACGCTGGCAGAAACACAGGATTAATGTGCTTGGCTCACGGACGTGATTTCAGCTAGAATGGTGTACTTAGTTCTGTGTTGAGGAAACCTCATCCTAGAGTAAATACAGAATTCCACCCCGCGAATCAGAGGAATTATAATCACGCCATGCCGCCAAGCGTATGGTTGAGAAAGCCGTGTTTACAAAGCAAGACAGAACTGGAACATACTGAGTGTCAGGGTGACTGGGTCCAAACGCAGAGGCAAGCCCATAACCGAACACTCATCCGTCCAATCAGCCTAGGGACCAGGAACGAGCTACAGTCACAGCTTCACGGGCTACTGGACGCCCTGGTGAAGCCGTGCTACCATATAAACACCGTCTATAGAAGGTCCCACAGACAAGACTGGAAGATTAGCGTCTCTTAGAAATCAGTCCCCAGGTTCTGTGTGTGCAGACATGCATGCAGAACAAATCTGTTTAACTAAGAACAGCCGGTAAAATTGGCAAAATTACACACATCCTTCACTCAAGTAGAAGTACAGATATTCATGTTTAATTTAAAAGACTGGTAAAAGTGCCAAATACACTCCCCCCCCCCCTCCCTCCCTGGAGAGAGTGTTATCTCTGCACCCCCCTCTGACCCTCCACCAGCCTGGCTTGGGGCTCCTATCATAAAGAGGGAGGACATGTTTCACCGCAGGAGTCAGCGAGAACCGTTGTGACACTGACAACACGCGCTCCACAGCGCCAGGCAGCAGAGAAATACATAACGCAGTTTGTTTTTTTTACAGCTCTTTAAGTTCAGAGGGTATGAAAAGAGCCAGATGTTCACAGGAATCTGAAGGGGACGTCTCACCCACACTGTGGCCCGCTGCCAGGACACTAACAGGCTCCCTCTCCCCGTCCTCAGCACAGTCATTCTCACCACATCCATCAGAACAATGAACTCCTTTTTTTTTTCCGTTCGGCATGTTTACGGGCCTTTGGGGAGATGGTGGGTATTTTTCCGGCGAGATTTATAGCATTGCATCGTTGGAAAGACTTGAAGTGGCATGAAATGGGCTGAAAACAGTAGAAATGACAAGTGGAGATGTCAGAATCTGTTTTCATCGATCATGCTTTACTGCAGGTTGGGGCAAGTGGCTCTGTGTGTCTGAAAGGGGAGATTTGGAGATCTCTATCTGGCTGCAGAGAGGAGCTGGTTATGATTCACCTATTCACATAGCAGTGGGTTTATTTGTTCTCCATAGAGTGTGGGGATGTGGGGGTGTGCATGTGCGTGTGCATGTGTGTGTGTGTGTGTGCATGTACGTGTGCACGTGTGTGTGTGAGAGCTCCAAAACGACGATTTGGCTCAATCAGAGCTTCGAGGGGCCTGAAAGACAACACGTCACTCTTGGTCGTTCCTTCAAGTCCTCATTTGACCCAAGACCCACCCTAGCTCTGTTCAGATCCCTCCACCCCTCCCTCTCCTCCAGGGCCAGACACATATCAGCAGTCAGCAGGGAACAGGGCCGATCCAGGGAGTTTCCACAAGGCCATTACCAAGGGCAGCCGTGTCGTGCCGAGGGCCCTCTGGACAGGAAGTGGTCAGGGGGCGCTAGCGAGTGACATCACCTCGTTCCACGAGCTGGTCATCGTTAGTGAAGCTTCCTGGGAGGTTCTGCTGGTCATCGTTAGTGAAGCTTCCTGGGAGGTTCTGCTGGTCATCGTTAGTGAAGCTTCCTGGGAGGTTCTGCTGGTCATCGTTAGTGAAGCTTCCTGGGAGGTTCTGCTGGTCTTCCCAGACAGGTGAGCAGGGGCGCTGTGTGTGCTGGGGGTGCAGCTCTCTCAGGTGAGAACAGCAAGAGAGCATGGAGCCTGTGTCCTGGGGCTGTAGGTTCTGAGAGAGGGGTGAGGGACGAGGGGCGAGGGGTGAGGGACGAGGGGGTATAAATATCTGGAGTGAAATGTCCTTTTCTTTCCTGTTGTATTTCCAGTATATGCAGTCTGGTTCAAGTACACACACAACAACACACGCGCACACACACGACTCGCACACACAAATTGAAGGAGCCCCCCAGACAGGCAGAGCGAGACGGGTGGTTCTTGGGGAGAGGGGGGGAGGGAGGAGAGAAGGGGGAAGGAGAGGGGGAGGGAGGAGAGAGTGGGAGGGAGGAGAGAGGGGAAAAGAGAGGGGAGGGAGGAGAGAGGGGGAGGGAGGAGAGAGGGGAAAGGGGAGGGTTGAAGGGGAGGAGGAAGGAGAGGGGGGAACATTCTTGTGTCGTATCCAACATTCATGCAGAACAAGGTGGGCTTCTTCTGCTGAGTGGGAGCTGCACCTCTGACTGTGCAGGTGGTCCCAGCACCGCTCCAACATCTACCACATTTACATACGTACAAATAGTGCATGTTGAAAGTACAGCAGAAGAAGAAGGATCAGAAGAGTATAGTTGTAACAGATTAGAAGAGTATAGTTATAACAGTATAGAATAGTATAGTTCTAACAGTATAGACAAGGACAGGCTTTTATTTACCTGGCACAGCGCAAGATAATAACAATAATATCTCAACTACAAGAGTGCAGGTCAGAATTCAGAACATGAGAGGTCCTCATGCGACCAGTAGAACAGGACTATAGAACATGACAGTGGCTAAGGGGTAAGGGGTGGGGGCAGGGGGGGCCGGGCAGAGGGGGGGGGGGCAGGCAGGGGGGGGGGCTCGTGTAAACAGCAAGCTGTTCCAGAAGCCCCCCTCCCGTGTTTGAGCAGCTGGGGGGCAGCACTCGGACCAAAGTGTCGGAGGAAACGAAGGCCACGCTGAAACTGCTGCCTGTCTTTGGCAGCTTGCCTCCACACACCCTGCCCTCAGGGTCCTGCTGCTGGAGAGAGAGTGTGAACACCCCACGGATCAGAGAGAGAGGGGGGCGGGGGGAGGGAGGGAGGGGAGGGAGGGAGGAGAGACTGACAGGAAGAGAGAGAGAGGGGATGACTGACAGGAAGAGAGAGAGAGGGGATGACTGACAGGAAGAGAGAGAGAGGGGATGACTGACAGGAAGAGAGAGAGAGAGGATGACTGACAGGAAGAGAGAGAGAGGGGGGCGGGGGGAGGGAGGGAGGGAGGGGAGAGTGACTGACAGGAAGAGAGAGCAGTGAGAAAGAGAAAAAGAGAAAGAACAAATGAGAAAGCAAGGGAGGGAGACAGACTGAGGAGGAGGGAGAGAGACCTGCAGTACACTCTAACACCACCAGGGCCTTCCCTCCACGGGGGTTTGTCTTCAGCAGTCGTTCAAAACTCCTTAACCTCCCTCCTCCTGTGTTGAACATCCTTAATGTGTTCTTTTTTTTCTCCTTTTCCAGCGAAGGGAGACCTTCCCTGGCTCAGCGCCACAGTCAGAGGAGCTGTCTATTTTCATCACCGTGCTCACACACACACACACACACACACACACACAGGGTCAGTAGCTATCCAAGTTACTCCTGTGGGGGGGATAATGTTCTCTGAAGACCAGAGAGAGACCATCTGGCCTGGCTCTGATAGACACTCTGGAAGAGAGAGAGAGAGCGAGAGAGAGAGGGGGAGAGAGAGAGAGAGCGAGAGAGAGAGAGAGAGAGAGAGAGAGAGAGAGAGAGAGAGAGAGAGAGAGAGAGAGAGGGGGGAGGGAGGCAGGGAGAGGGATGGGGAAGGTGGGATGGAGCTCGTCCAATCCACTTACAGGACTTTAATGTTCCTTTTCCTCTGCGTTATGATTGTCGTGAATTGAAGACGTTTGATTTGTCAGAGCATTTGAGCAGATCCTCCCACATCCTTCCTCCAACCAGAGAGACGAACGACCTCATGATCACACATCACACAAGGTCATAGGTCAATCGCAGGTCAAACTCGTCATGAGATACTTGTTCCAGCTCATCTAGAGTACTTACACATACATTTGAAATGTACTCTTGGGAAAAGAAAACAGGAAAACAGGAGTGAACACACAGTTCAGTACATCCTTAAAAGGCCTCAGTCAGACCCTGGGCCCCAGCCAGAAAACATGTTTTCATTTATTCGATTCTCTGATTGACTCACAAGAGGTCTTAATTAAAGCTCAAAATATCACAACCACAGCCAACCTAACGCAGTTCTCTCTGTCCCCATAGCTGCTCTGCTCAGAGAGCAGGGGTCAGGGGTCAGGATGACGAGCAGGGGTCAGGATGACGAGCAGGGGTCAGGATAACGAGCAGGGGTCAGGATGCAGGGGTCAGGGGTCAGGATGACGAGCAGGGGTCAGGATGGCTCTGAACGCTCTCATGCAGAGGACCCTGAGGACGGCAGCCTCAGGTACTTACGACAGCGTGTCACTGCAGTGGAACTCTATGTAGAATTATAATTATAATGATTTGTCTCAAATTCAAATCCACACAGTTTGGGTGCAATACTTGCCAACCGTGACTGAGACCCTTCAGAGCCTAAAGGAAAGATTCCCTGTGAACTGCACAGGGGGTGGACTCCTTTACACCAACAGATGGTTCTTATCTCACAACTCCCTGAGAGACCGGTAACCGGTAACGAAACCCTGCTGTGTAGGATGACGACCTCTGGCCGCCAGCTCTGAAGTCGATACGTTTTAGAACGTGTCATCACTCCTGTCCAGGAAGCCGTAACCCAGGAGATACCTGTTAGCCGGTAGCCGTTAACGCTCGTAAATCTCCTTTGTGAGTAGCGGACAGCAGCAGACCCACCATGACGGCGCTTTGATCCCAGACCGTGCAGGAGACCTGAGCCATCCTTGCCTTCGGCCGGGACGTAAACCAGCAACGTGAAGACACCAGGGCGCTCTGGATAAGAGCGTCTGCTAAGTGACTAAACCAGCAATGTCAAGACACCAGGACGTAAACCAGCAACGTGAAGACACTAAAAAGGTAGTGAAGAAGATGATTGCCTGAGTAGATGTCTGTCTGGTTTACTGCAGACCGTACACACACACACACACACACACACCCCACCTCCTCTTCCTGATTCAATAAAGAAGTCCACCCTTGTCACAGACGTAAACAACCCTAACCCTAGCCAGAGGTCAAAGGTCATAGTCCCTCCTTTACAACCTCTCCAGAGTAAAGATGTTCTACACCTTCATGACCCAGACTCCCCCGTTGGGTAACTGAAGGAGCGGGAGTATGTGTTTGTGTGGGTTAAAAAAAATCATTCTTACCATTCAGAATATTACTTTTGGATGAGTGGATGAGTGACCAAAAGTTAACGTAATATAAGCATTAGTGTGAACATTTCTCAAATTTAAAACGCAGACATAGTGACCCTGAACCCAGCCTCCTAACTCCACAGGGACCCAGCTCACTCAGACCAGACTGTCCCAGCTCCCCGCTCAGCTTCAGACTCGGGGAAACAGAACCACATGCCCCAGCCTGGATCCCCTTCACTAAGACATGCTCACAACGTCTGGGATGAAGCCATTACACAGCAGAGACCAAGGACAGATGAAGTCACATTATGTTACAAAACAAGGAATGGATACTGCTCAGTGGTATAACTCATTTGATTGCTGTTCAAGAGGTCACAGGTTCAAATCCCCCGTGTACTGTAAGTCGCTTTGGATAAAAGTGTCTATGAGTGTCTCTACAAAATGGATACATTATTGAGTGAAGGATGGTTAGATCAGACTGTCAGATACCCCCGTTTACCCGCCAGATCCCCTCCCCGGCACCAGGCTAAACCCACAGCCCCATCCAGCCCCATCCAGCCCCATCCAGCCCCATCCAGCCCCATCCTGCCCCATCCTGCCCCATCCTGCCCCATCCAGCCCCATCCAGCCCCATCCAGCCCCATCCAGCCCCATCCAGCCCCATCCTGCCCCATCCTGCCCCATCCTGCCCCATCCAGCCCCATCCAGCCCCATCCAGCCCCATCCAGCCCCATCCAGCCCCATCCAGCCCCATCCTGCCCCATCCAGCCCCATCCAGCCCCATCCAGCCCCATCCAGCCCCATCCAGCCCCATCCTGCTCTGCCCTGCCATGCTCTGGCAGAGCTCCCGTGACTCCACTGTGGGTGATGTCTGGTAAGCAGAACAGCATTTACAGTAATTCATCTACGTTTAGGATCGTTATTTTCTCTGTTTGTCGGCTTTGGGGGCTTGGGGATCTGCCTGTTTCCACCGGCTGAGGGAGTCGGTAATAGATTCATTTAGACACACTCACACAAACACTCACACATACACAGACATGCACAGTTGCATGGTTGTGAAAGTGTGGTGACAGCATTGTTCACCCTGGTGTATGTGCAGGAAGCCTGACCGAATGCGTGATTTGATTGAGTTTCAGGCCGACGGCTATGGCACGGGGCCTGGCTGTGAGACAGGACACATGACCGATAACTCCTCAGATCTGGGATCGGGGTCACTTTCCCACAGAGTCAGTTTCACTGTTTATAGTGTTTCTGCCAATTAAGAAGTAGAGAGAAAGGAATACGATAGAGTCTGAAAGAAAGGAAATATCTGTTCTTTGTTTTTTCAGGCTGACAGAAGGGGGAATGGGGGAGAATTAAGAGCAAACTGTTGATTC
This sequence comes from Hypomesus transpacificus, assembly GCF_021917145.1. NCBI lineage: Eukaryota > Metazoa > Chordata > Actinopteri > Osmeriformes > Osmeridae > Hypomesus > Hypomesus transpacificus. The sequence goes on from NC_061067.1 coordinate 1,766,367, forward strand.
TCTTTGCGATGAGCTTTCAGGAAGTGACTCGACGGTACACTGTCACATCTCACAAACAACACAGCTGTCCTCCAGCTGCACATACTCTCAACCTCTCTCAACTTCTCTCTCGTTTTACTCTTTATCTCTCTGTCTTTCTTCATCTCTCTCTTTCAACCTCTCACTTTCTCTCTTTCTCTCTGTTCTAAACCCAACAGCAACCACACACAGCGTACTAATCATTAGAGAAGCAGCACAGCTTGCTTGGGGGCAGAGATTAGTGTAGGACCCTCTTTCCCAGGCCCAGCCTGGCAGCTGTGAGGGCCAGAGTCAGGGAGGTGAAGGCTACCTCCAGACAGACTGACCCAGGGATGGTGAAGGCTACCTCCAGACAGACTGACCCAGGGATGGTTAAGGCTACCTTCAGACAGACTGACCCAGGGAGGTGAAGGCTACCTTCAGACAGACTGACCCAGGGATGGTGAAGGCTACCTCCAGACAGACTGACCCAGGGATGGTGAAGGCTACCTCCAGACAGACTGACCCAGGGATGGTGAAGGCTACCTCCAGACAGACTGACCCAGGGATGGTGAAGGCTACCTTCAGACAGACTGACCCAGGGATGGTGAAGGCTACCTCCAGACAGACTGACCCAGGGATGGTGAAGGCTACCTTCAGACAGACTGACCCAGGGATGGTGAAGGCTACCTCCAGACAGACTGACCCAGGGATGTTGTGTATGGGACGATAGCCTATAAAATCTCCACACGAAACCACAATGACTCATTATCTCCACCCAAAATGAAACAAACATTGTTATCTGGTGTGTACATAGTCTCAGCCAAGACTCTGACCAAACAAGCAGAGATCAAAGTGGAGGATGGTGACAGAAATCAACTTAGACACACAACGTGCTTATTATTGACCCAGACACACAGCGATACACACCCTAGACCTGACCTTTATCTTAAGCTGAGCCCTAACCTTGGTCCTAACTCTATCGACCTCTCCGGTCCCAGGGCCGCAGTATAGGGGGGAAAAGTTAGGACGATTCTGCCTGATTTTTGGGCCCCCCAATTTGTTTTAAACTAATAGAAATGATAAACTTTTTCTTCTCTTTTTTTTTCATGGGGCCCAAAGTTCCTGGCGGTGCCCTTGTCTGTCCCAAACACTAACATTAACCTTAAGCCTGGACCCAACAGCAGACTCTGGCACGTGTCTCCCAGGTCTTTCCTATCTGACGGACGTTTTCCAGCCCGTTATAAATAACCTTGTCCTGTTTTCTCCCTCCTGGTCGCTATGGTGCCACGCCAGGACACACGCCATTGGCCCCGCATGAAAAACAAACATCCAAGCCGTTTGACTCGGCACATGTCCTCCGAATTACTGAAAAAAAAACTGTGCATCAAAGCCTTCTGACTGCTGGCTGCTGGCCAAACAAGAGAGAAGCTCTTTGATGGAAAAGATACAAGAGCTTAATTGAGATTAATGAAATGATGTAACCCGTAAGTGGTCTTTAGAGAATTTGAGAACAAAGAGTTGTTATCGAGAGAATAGTCCATTAAAAGCACCTTGTGTTTGTTCGTTTTTTTTCCATTAAAGACAGGAGAGGTTGTTTAATTATGGACAGGCGGTAATACTTTCATTCAAAATCTGCACATAAGACTGCAAATGTCTCCGCCTGTTCACAAGTGCACAGTCTTCTGGCACATCAGTTTGGATTGTAAACAGTCCGCCACTGGCGAAACATTACACACACCTGGCTCAATTTTTGCGCAGGACTTCCTATGACATCAGAAGATTAGTTGTGGGTGAAAGGGTACCAGTGCAATAGCCAGTTTGGAAGTTCATGTTTTGCTTTGTAGTTTAGTGTAATTCACTGTAGTTCTAAATGACTAATTATACACTGAAAGCAGTGAAGTAACTTGCTGAGTTAGGGTTGTGGTAATCATTAACATTTCCTTAATTTTGCTATTCAGAAACCATAACTCAACCACATAAAAGGATGTTTTTTTTTGTTTTTTGTGAGCTGATGGTGTTTATCGATATAACAGCTGGACCCGGTCAGAAGAGCCTAGGCCTTTAGGCATTCCCCTCTTCTCTTCCTGTGTTTTGGTTCCTTCCTGGTTACATGTGTTGTGGAGGGTCATCTATCTCACCCAACAACGTCTGTCTAAATACAGACACTGCGGATCATAGTGGGGTGTTCTCTCAGCTTCCTGTTAGTAAATTCCTGCAGGGAGAAGCCACCAGGATGCTAGCGTTAGCGTGGAAACCACCAGCAGGATGCTAGCGTTAGCATGGAAACCACCACCAGGATGCTAGCGTTAGCATGGAAACCACCACCAGGATGCTAGCTTTAGCATGGAAACCACCACCAGGATGCTAGCTTTAGCATGGAAACCACCACCAGGATGCTAGCGTTACCATGGAAACCACCGCCAGGATGCTAGCGTTACCATGGAAACCACCACCCCGGACCTCAGCTGCATGCTGCCAGACGAGGCCTCAGGGCTGCAGTCACATGACTTTAGGACGGATGAATTCCGTTTTATCAGGCGCTTTTATTCCCCTTTATTCCTTAGTGACGTACAGGGGGGATTTGAACCTGAAATCGGAACTTTGATCGGCGTTCAGATGCTCTAAACATGAGCTCCACCCATCCCTATGATAACCGTAGCTGCACGTAGCATGAACGTAGCGTGACGCAGCATGAATGTAGCATGCTAGTGTAGCCAGTGGCAAAAATCTGCTATCAACTTTAGGGGGGACAATTGTATGACATTTTCTCAAGAGCAATTCGTGAGGGGGACACCAATTTTCTGATTCTGATTACTGCTGTAACACAGCACATTAAAGAAGCGCCATTGTGTCCATAATCAGCAAAGTGACTTCATTGCATATTACTAATATTATTGAAATAACATAGTTATGTTTACAGTGATTTATTGGGGGGGACAAATCATATTTTTCCCAGGATGGGGGGGTTGTGTCCCCCCTGTCCCCCCTGTGATTTCAGCCTATGAGTGTAGCTGGTGTGAATCTGTGAAACTCACTCCTCAAGTATGTAATTTGCCACCCACGTCATGAAATGGCTAGCTTTTCTTTGCCGTAGCTGGTAGTGGTCGCGCTTGGGAAGTCAGAGATGACGTGTTCGATTCTTGGTGAAGGATGAACACGGTCCGGAAAACTCTGAAAGAACTTGCAAGACCACGTCTGTAACATACACAGTCAAAACGCACGAGGAATACTAACAACTGCTAAACTAGCATGACAAAACACACTCATGGTATGATGTCACACACATAGCAGCTGTATTCTATCCTCATGTCATTACAAAAGAAGAGGAATGCGTTTTGTACATATTTACACAAACCTATAAATATCCTCAGAGATGATGCCTTGCCTGTTGTAAATGCTGGTGAAACAGTTTAATGTTTAGATTTGGATAAGTGACTGGCCTTTTCCCTCTCCCTCCTAATGGACTGGGTCCAGGAGGTGATGTTACTGTACAAGGCAGCAGATATAACCTGAGGCTGAGAAGTTTCTCTCCATCAATCCATCCCTCCATTCATTTATTCATGTTCTTCTTTCTAAGACAAACATAATATCCAGTTGTTGGTGTGATGGTCTTGGAACTGGCATTACAGCATAAAACAAGACTGTAACCTTGAAACCACGAAAAGAACACAACATATACAAACACACATGCAAACACACAAACACACGTCAACCACGCATCATCCTTCCCAGGTTTATGAATGACACTCATGCCCGGTTGCTGTGGTTACCCTGGCCTCAGCCTTGTAAGACTGAGCTGTAATTTCCCCTCGTCATCATCATTAGACACTGTTAAAACAACACACTTTACTGCTGCTGATGCCTTCAGAGTGACGTGCCTGTCTTCCATTGCACTTAGGCTACACTTAATTCATGTAGCAGACGCTGTTATCCAGAGCAAATAGCGCATGTAGAAGGTATAGAACAGAAACAACGATCAGAGGTGCGATTAGAGGTGTTGAGGGCGACACAGTGCGACAGTTAAAATCTTAGATCTAAATGAGACTGTACGCCTACAAAGCTTTGAGATGCATCGACGTGTCTTTTGTTGATATCTCTTCACCTGTTTGGCTCGGCTGTCGGTTGGAAATGTTCTGTTGTCACTTGTCCCGATTACAGAGAATGTGTGCCATGTGTGCGGCAGCTGGAGAGAGAGCGCTGTGTGAGCAGACTGCGACATTCCACCTCCAGCACCGCTCCTCTGTCATTACCAGAAACTACGGTCAAACGTGATTGCCGTAAGGATCGAACATTTCACAGTGCCCGCTGAGCCTTAAAGTAAATCAACTCAATCTGTTTAAGTTGTTTATGTAATCTCAGCACATTAAAGAATCAAAACGGACAATGTAATTACAGTGTAGTCGTTATTATTAACGAATGCAAAACTAATTAGTAATGCAATCTTGTAAAAATGCTGAATCACAGGTGAGACATGAGGTCTGTTCCTTGAGGCAAATGACGTGTGTCTGGCTGTGGCTTTTATACCCCAGATTAACGAGCTTTTACACACCGACGAACCTCCGTGTGAGAATCCCGCAAGGGACGGTTTAATGAGGTCTTCACAACGCAAACAAATAACAACAAATGGAGAAACTCTCAGGTATTCCCGGTTGGACACGAAATCCATCCCTGCTTTGTTGGAATCTATTATTTAACAAACAATCTCAGAAACATCTCAATTGAAAACTCAAAGCTCCAAATTCCACTGAAAGAGAAGCATGTGAAGCCAGCAGTGGCTTAATTTCAACAAATACACAGACATGGGTGGTTTCTATGGTGACAGGTCTGTTTTTAAGAATATTTAGCCTACTGCATTGAAGTGCCTGGAAATATTTGTCCCCGATGATCTATCCATTTGGAGAACGCTGCTTGCCTTTTTCTCCTCTCCTCAGAGTGAATCATCACAGCTCTTAGAGGCTCATGGAAATGGCAGAAAGACAAAGAACTGTCCCGGTTCCACGGGGTCTACTGTACAGAGCAGGCGGGAGGAAACTGGGAAATTAAATCAGTTTTTCCTCCCTAAATTCTCCTCAGTCAAAAAGCGATTTTCCATAGCAATTTAACGACATTGTTTTAATAAAAAGAAATGTGTTTTTCTTTGCCTTTGAGCACGAGCCACAAAGTTTACATCTCCTGAAATGACAGAGCTGTTAAAAGATGAGTTTGTGATTGACGATATAGAACAGTGCAGTTCTATATCGTTGAATGGGGTCAAAACAAAGGAGCCATTGTGATGTTGTCTCCAAGAGGTCATTAGAACGTCCAGATCATCTGAATTCCTTTGCGCTGACGCGGGGTGGCATGCCTGGTAAGTGACCTGTCCATCAAACCTCACCTCTCACAGAGTGAACCCCACAACAACCTGACATTAACCTTAGCTGACGCTGAAGCGAAATATGACCAATAAAAACCGTTTTCAGTTGACATAGTATTACTTCAGACCCTTCACCGGCTGTGAACGATATTCGTAAACTTGGGCGCACTGCAAACCGCAACAAACGATGCGTGGGTGGCCCACTGCAGTTGCAGCTAACGCAGGCCACCTTTATAGTTTATGAACACGCTCAGACGTAGTCGTGGATGTCGAACATTATGATCAGTCTAAACTATAAGTACGTGGCTCTAAGCTATGAGAGAGCTGAGCCAAGAGGTCTCGCTGTCACAATCAATATTATCCAGAATGGGCACGCGCGATGTCACACGTGTTGATCGATGCTATGGCGCGCGCCGCTGCACGCTGCCAGGCAGCCAAAACAGCTGTTTAATGCACGTCTCTGAATGGCACTAGTATTTGGAATTTAAGGTATAAACTCACGCAATGTAGTCTCTATATAAGCACTGAAACGCGAGCGCAACGTGCATGATACATCCAGAGAATAAACAGTAATTAAACGCAACTAAACTCCCCATAACTGCAATGCACAACCCAAGTTCTGTGCGACACACGTTAACCATGATTCAGCAGCATCCACACTCAGCAGAAAGGGAACATGTAAATATTTGTTTCATACCTTCCAGAGGTTCATATGCAGTCGACAGTCGGCAATACCACAGGAGCAGATGTATACCAATAGACCAGGGTGCAAGGCTGCGATTAAACAAAGTTAAGGTTCAGAATAGCGAAAAACAACGATTCATGATAATACTACAGTGCGTGAAATGCGCACGCGTTTACCTTGAGGTCATCTTCGATAAATCCGCACAAAATTCCCCTTTGTAACTTGGGATAGTGGTAAGAGATGGAGCCCGCTCTCACCCGTTTTAAAATATCTCTCTCTCCCCCTCACTCTCTCACTCTCTCTCTCTCTCTCTCTCTCTCTCTCTCTCTCTCTCTCTCTCTCTCTCTCTCTCTCTCTCTCTCTCTCTCTCTCTCTCTCTCTCTCTCTCTCTCTCTCTCTCTCTCCTCTCTCACTCCCTCTCTCTCACTTACTCACTCGGTTTTGCTGCGGTTCCAATCGAAACAAAGACAGCTACAGTGCTCCAGGCTCGAGCGGTCCTCAAACACTGAAACCTGACTCCTCGCAGGCGCTCTCCATGGACCACCGCTCGATCCAACCCTCCCGTCAAATATCGCTACTCTGGATACAAAATTAATGCAGTTCAGGGGAAAAAATCCCTCCTTTTAAGTAAAGCAGATATTTCAGAGATCCCTTCCTTTATTTAAAAAGTCCCAACGTGGCCTTGAAATTGAGAACGATGATGCTTTGCAAGTTTGCAAGAATACTGCCCAAGGTTCATGCAAAACATCTGTGCTATCAGATTCAGGAATGTCTATTTCTGAAGGCATGAGCAAGAAGGTCTATTGAAGTAGAAACGATTTGTGTAGAAGGAGATAAGGTGTGGGATCTGTAGGAGAAGGTTGAGGGTTCATTCCAAACTATTACATTCTCAGCATGATTGAAAGAGACACCAGCATCACTGACAACTCATCCTCTCTCATCCACACCAGACACATTTAGCATCAGGGATTTCATAACACACCATGTTTCTGTTCAGACATGACAGAGTGTGAATGTAATTGGAACTGGGAGAGAGTAAACCACTTTCACTGTAAATACAGTCTCCTGTTTTGGGTGACAATGTTTCAGCGTTAAGGGGAACTGTAGAACACTATCTGTTCAAATTCCTGTTAGAAGGTCTGGAAGATCAGACCTTGGCACTCAAGCAAACAGTCAGCTCTGTAGCTCGTCTTCCTCCTCTATATCTCTCCCCTGTCTCACCCCTGTCTCCTCCTCAGAAGGGGGAACAGAGTGATAGCAGTCACATTCACTAGGCTAGGTGATGCTGTCAGAGTCTGATTACACAAAGCTTTCAAGCAGAGATGGGAACTACTAGTTTAACTAGTAGTTAACTAGTTACTGTACTGAAGTAGATTTTTCTTTTTACTTTACTTCACTAATTATTTTACGGCCAACTTTTTACTTTCACTCCTTACATTTGTTACACAAGTATCCATACTTCTACTATTTAGAGGGGGTTACTGGATGTGTGTGTGTGTGGGGGGGGGGGGGGGGGTACTGGGAGAGCTTGCCGGGGGCTGTGACAGGTGACTTACTGTCTGGGTATGATGACTGTCTTCATATCAGACATAACTTAGTCTCCAAGCATTTCCCCACTACTGTGAGTCAGTAAGACAACCAGACAGTCTTACTACACTGTCTTCACCACCAGCTCATAGGTGCAACATCCTACCCGTGTTTTACACTAGGGCTTCTGGGATTGTATCCATCTTGCTCCAGTTAGGATTGTGAGTATTTAGTGATTTCAGAGGAGAACCCCTTCCCCTCAGGGCACAGAGGCTGAGCACAGGCCAGGGGTAGGCAACTCTGGTCCTAGAGAGCCGCTGTCCTGCAGGTTTTAGATTTTTCCCTGCACCAGCACACCTGATTCAAATGAATGGTCATTACCCGGCTTCCACAGAGCTTGATAACGACCCAATCATTTGAATCAGGTGTGCTGGAGCAGGGAAACATCTAAAACATGCAGGACAGTGGCTATCTAGGACCAGGGTTGCCTACCCCTGGCATAGGCAGAACCAAGCGAGGCATGTTGGTACACGTCTACGGGTGGGCCTCAGACCAGCCCACCGACAGAGAGACCTACGAGCGGACCTCAGACCAGCCCACCGACAGAGAGACCTTGAGGGAAAAGCTGAGGTCACACAAGGTGTGTGTGGTGGATCTCCATGTATGGGTTTTCACAGGGGAGCAAAGGATACCAGGAGAGAGTGAGGGGAGACCAGGAGAGAGAGAGACCAGAAGAGAGAGCGATAACAGGAAAGAGAGAGAGAGGGAGACCAGAAGAGAGAGATTGCATTTTCTACATGCTCTCTGAACCAGAGACCCAGCACACACACACACACACTCATTGAAGCGTCCCCCCACCCATACCAGATAAGAGGTGTAATTATAGTTGGTGTATCTGCAGTCAGACAACACTAACAAGTGCCTCTTGTAGGAAGAGCTGCCAACTCAGTCTGGGTTTCCAGAAGATGCCATGTTAAAGACACCAGCTTGAGGGGGAAGATGATTGTCTAGTTAAACATGTCTCTTTCTTCTGTTAAACACAAATGTGAAATAACATTTTAAATAAATTCCAGGTATTTTTTTCTGCAAATTTGAGTATGTCCTTTTTTAGTACCAGATAGCATCTTGAGGAAAAGTATTTTGGCCAGTCAGGGTGTTGGTTGGTCTGAAGGGCTGGACTGCCTGGGTTGCCAGGGGTGATGCCTTGTTGAACGGTTCCCAGGGAGACTGTTACTAGAGCTCAGCAGCGATGGGTATAGATCAGTGGATCATGAGGTCACAGGTTCAAATCTCCCTCTGTACATTGGTTTCTAGTTTCCTAACTGTGCAAGCAGGTGATGTGTGTCTGCTGGCGGGCTGAGCTCTCAGAGAGGAAGGAGTAGACAGCAGAGATAGCAGCCTCTGACGACAGCAGGGAGTTCAGCCAGTGTAGTTAGAGAGCCTTTTAAAGCCAGGTTAACTTAGACACTTACTCTGCTGAGGGAGGGAGGGAGGGATGGAGGAGAGGAGGGAGGGAGGGAGGGAGGGAGGGAGGGAGGGAGGGAGGGAGGGAGGGAGGGAGAGGGAGAGAGAGAGAGAGAGAGAGAGAGAGAGAGAGAGAGAGAGAGAGAGAGAGAGAGAGAGGGAATGGAGGGAGGGAGGGAGGGAGGGAGGGAGAAAAAGGGGAGGAGAGGGAAGGAGGGGAAGCAGGGAGGGAGAGAGGGGAGGAGAGACAGGGAGAGAGTGGGCTGGAGAGGGGTGGATGTACAGTAGAGTGAGGGAGAGGGGGGGGGAAGAGAAGGGAGCAGAGCTCCTTGACGTAATGGAGGGGATCAGGGGAGCACGCGCTGGCAGCAGCCAGACTCTGTCCATTCATCCTGGGCTGGGCTCTGCAGCTGCAGGCCTGGGTGCTGGAGGAGGAGGAGCATATATGCAGACACATGCTGATGCACACACAAACACACACACACACACACACTCATATATGCTGACACACACACAATCACACAGCACCAGACTGATCCCCAGGTGTGTTGTCTGATATCTGACCCCATGAGCACGTCTGCAGCTTCAGAGCTGCAGAGATGTGACCTCTGACCCCATGAGCACGTCTGCAGCTTCAGAGCTGCAGAGATGTGACCTCTGGAGGGGAAGGTTCCCCTCGCTGCCCGGAGCCCGTTCCACTGGAGCTGAGGAAAACATGGAGCCAGGCAGGGCAGAAGGTCCACTCTGCCTCTGGCACGCTCCCCTCAGAGGAAAACAGGACAAATATTCACTGGTTTCCCTCACAAAACTCTGCGCAACATTTAAGCCTCTCTGGAGCCGTTTGTTTTCAAAAACATCTTTATTTTTTACCTTTTACCTCCTCAGGGCTTTGGAGAGTTAAGAGAGGAGGAGGAGAAGGAGGAAGAAAGGAGGAGAGAGGAGGAAGAAGAAAGGAAGAGAGGAGGAGAAGGATTAAGTAAGGAGAGGAGGAGGAGAGGAGGGGGTTCAGGCAGGGCTCCAAGCTGAACTCCCTAACACCTCACTTCCTTTCTGACAGCGTGGTCCAATTTCAGCTTGACTGAAACTTTTCACATCCTCCTTTTACAAGAAACACAAAAGTTAGAAGCTGGGTTTGGGCTCCTGAAGACCCAGAACAAGATGTATTTAAAGTTTTGAAATCAGATCGTTTATTGTAATGACTGCAGTCATGAAGGGTCACTCATTCTATTTCACATAAGGTAGCAGAGTTGGCCGGTCAGTGATACAACTTTGAATCAACCGTCTGAATTGGATTTGTACAGGTTTGTTTAACAAAACGGTATATTCACTTTTCCTAAACCATGTAAGGATTCTCATGGACATATTTCTGTTATGAAACAGACGACCGTCAGAAGGTAGATAATAAGATTCCACATCAGTTACTTCTTGAAACTTCAAGGTTGAATCTGCCTCTCTCACATTAGACTAACCCCATTACCTAGATCTTCAAAACGGCAGCTGGAAGGAATTTTACAAACGCAAAAAACAGCTAACATAAAATACACTACTTCCTGAAAGACATGATTGTCTGAGAGATCAGACTTGTGTGGATGTTTGGTCCAGGTGGAGGCAGGGTGGAGGCAGGGTGGAGGCAGGGTGGAGGCAGGGTGGAGGCAGGGTGGAGGCAGGGTGGAGGCAGCGTGAGCTGACTGCCAGGACTGAGAAAACAACACTGTTCCCTGACCAGTCACCTCAGCCAACACATATGTATGTGGACACACACACACACAGTCGCACACACACACACACAGTCGCACACACACACACACACACAGTCGCACACACACACACACAGTCGCACACACACACACACAGTCGCACACACGCACACGCACCGTCACACGCACTGTCACACGCACACACAGACACAGAGAGACAGACACACTCTCACACACAGGCACACAGACACACTCATACAGAGAGGCCTTGAGCATCGTAATGTTTTGATTGTGACGGTATGGATGACCTCTCATCTCCATGGTGACAACCAAGTTCCATGACACACACACAAACACACAAAGTGTGTACATTCGCTTGTCGAGAAAGAAGTGGAAATCATCACACACGGTTTCTGAGTAGGCCTTCTGTCCAGGCCTACTGTTACAGACACATCACTGCCTCTCCTCAACACGAGAGAGAGAGAGCTCATTGTTCTAATGTCTTGTTGCTGGGCAGAGTTCCAGGATATAAGTTTACAGGATAACAAGGACAGTATTTCCTGCACGATTGATGTTTCTGACCATGGAAAACAAGTCACTTGGGAGGTGTGTGCGAAGGAGACACTGCTGTCATCATGTATTCATTCATTCTAAATAATATCTGATAACAATGTGTGGATTTGTGACCTACGCTATAAGTCTCGTCCAGCTCTCCTGCTTTTGATGCCAAGTATGGACAAGACCAGTAATTATTACCACTGGAACTCTCTCCCTCTCTCCCTCCTACTCTCTCTCTCCCTCCCTCCCTCCCAGTCTCTCTCTCTCTTTCTCTCTCTCTGTCTCTCTCCCTCCCAGTCTCTCTCTCTCTTTCTCTCTCTCTGTCTCTCTCCCTCCCAGTCTCTCTCTCTCTTTCTCTCTCTCTGTCTCTCTCCCTCCTAGTCTCTCTCCCTCCCACTCCCTCTCTCTCCTTCCTCCTCTACAGATCAAACGAGAGCCTGTGCCTGCTATTGTTTGACAAGGCATCCATGTGGGTCCAGTTAGAGAACATCTCTTAACACTCATAAAGCCCTCCTCTCACATGTGTGGGCTGTGTGTGTCCTCTAAGGGGGCAGACTGGGGCAGATGTTGTGAGGACCAGACTGGGGCAGATGTTGTGAGGACCAGACTGGGGCAGATGTTGTGAGGACCAGACTGGGGCAGAGTCAGAGTCAGGGTCAGGGTTGGGGTCAGGGTTATGTGAGGGGAATGCAACTATCCTCCACAGAGGACAGACAGGACAGTCGCTATCTCTGAACCCCAGTCATGACGTCACCCTCGATGGAAACAACCACCCCCACCCCAGCAACAGGACAGGAACGAGGCAGTGTGTCTGTGTGTGTGTGTGTAGGCAGGGATTCTGGGTCCATATCAATGGATCTAAGGGGGGTTAGGATCCCCTCAGGGGGTCTTTAGACAAACTGCTACTGTGAGCAAACACACACACACACACACAGAGAGCACAGCAGGAAAGGGGAACAGTGTGTGTCCGCTATTTAAACAACAGCTTTGATGTGGCAGCTCAGGGTAATGAGCCAGTCACTTTAGATTGAACTTCCTGTCAATATTAACAGCAGCGTTCAGTAGTAGCTCCATGTTGTTCTGCTGACCAATGAGTGTTAGCCAGATTGTGTGTGCATGTGTGTGTGTGTGTGTGTGTGTGCGTGTGTGTGTGTGTGTGCGTGTGTGTGCGTGTGTGTGTGCAGGGGCGCCCAGCCCACCTCGGACAGGAAGCTGCGGGAGGACGTCAGGAAGTGTTGGGTCTGGAGAGGCAGTCAGCGTGGGTTAACACACACACACACAAGGCTTTTCCATCTGGGACGCTACTGTATCGCTGGCCCCCGTGCTGAAGAGGCTGAGTGTATATGTGGGTGTGTGTGTGTGTGTGAGCGCTGTTCATATGTTTGTGTGTATAAGTGCAGTGTGTGTGTGTGCCAACGTCTAACCCTAACCCAAGCCCCAACCCTGGTCCTAACCCTGACCCCAACCCTGACCCCAACCCTGACCCTAACCCCAACCAACATGCAGAGAGGGGACACATTCACAGGCATCACAAGTCCTGTCAGCACCACCACCAGCTCCGGTACAGAGAGCATGAAAAGATCCAGCATCTCACCTGACCTGAGAGGGCCCCCTGCCCAGCCCCTGAGAGGGCTCTATGCCCAGCTCTCAGCTTCTCCAGCTGGTCGGCCGGTCCGGGGAATATCAGTTCACCTCGTAAATGCTCTGCTGTTCCCTGCAGACCTGCTCATGAAGTCCAGACACTGATCACATGACGAAGGTCACCTCCAGGACACCTGGGGGCGGACAGCCTCTGGCCAGGGAGACAGCACTGACCGTCAACAGGGTTCTATAGTTACTGTGTGTGTGTAGCTGTGTGTGTTGCGTGCAGCGCCCACAGTACGGTCTGTGTGTGTATGTGTGTGTGTGTGAGGCGCGTGCGGGGGCCTCAACAGAGTCTTTAGTTTCGGGGGGCGGGGGTCCTGGTTCCTCAATCTCCGTGACGACCTTCCCAGAGTTTTCCACAGTACGCCATGCTGAGGTAACACACACAAACACTGATACACACAAACACTCACACAGGATGCTGTGGTGTAGAGGAAGTTCCTGTTGGAATCCCCATATATGGGCAGGGAAGGAAATGTCAGTTACTGTGATCTCACCCAATCTTCATTTTGGCCATGAACGTTCACCTATTTATCAATGTATAGTTTAAAGATATGTAATAATCTCTAAACTAAAAACATAGAATTAAAAACTACATGGAGAATGGGTAGTCCAAACATGCACATCTCTTAGATCCCACCTCTGTTGTTTATGAAAGCACCAGCAAAGAGCTCCACAGAAGCAGGCAAAGTCCCTCTTCCTCCCCCAGGAAACAGCTTCCCCCCTGGGCTCTCAGGGACAGAAGCTCCTGTTAACCTGGAGGAGAGAAGGAAAGAGGGAGAGAGGGGGGATAGATAGAGGAAGGAGGAAGGGAGAGAAGGTTGGAGAGAGGGGGGGGTTGGAGAGAGGGGGGGTTGGTGAAAGGAAGAAAGAAGGAGGGAAGGAGGGAGAGTATGAGAGAAGTCAGGAGGGAAGGAGGGAGAAGGAGAGAGAGAGAGAGAGTCTCCTACAGCATCCTGAGAAACCCCTAAGTCTCTAGTGTGTGTCTGTGTGTGTATGTGTGTTGAGTCTTGACAAGACCCTGGTTAGGCAGGGTGGCTGTGACATCAGACAGATCAGGCTCAGCTGTGAACGTCTGAGTTTGATTACATGGCCTGGCATGGAAGAGGAGACTGTGTCATCAGGAAACGCAGCATGAAACAAGCTCTCTCTCACCTCTCTCTCTCCTCTCTCTCCTACCTCTCTCTCTCCTCTCTGTCCTCTCTCCTCTCTCTCTCACCTCTCTCTCCTCTCTCTCTCACCTCTCTCTCCTCTCTCTCCTCTCTGCTCTCTCTCTCACCTCTCTCTCCTCTCTCTCTCACCTCTCTCTCCTCTCTCTCTCCTCTCTCTCTCACCTCTCTCTCCTCTCTCTCTCACCTCTCTCTCTCCTCTCTCTCCTCTTCTTTTCTGTGTCTTTCCTTCTCCTTTTTCTCTCTCTTTTTCTCTCTCTAAAAGCAGAACCACAACCAGGGAATCAGAATAAATGATCGTACTTTGACACAATCTTGAATGAGACCTATAAGAATAATTTCCTCTACTGCCATGGCAACAACAACAACAACAGCAGCCACAGCATTGTGCGAGAAGGAGAACGAGCTGGACAGTCTGGCCGGGGATGAAACATGAGGTCATTCTGGAAATCAGAGGTCTGTTTCCCAGTACGTCCAAAAAGCTCCTCTAACATCCTAAACTTCCCTTTCAATTTCAGCTTTGATATCTGAGTATGAATCTGTGAACTAGTTAGAACCAGGTTTCTGTTCCACCGTAGTTGAGATATTTGTATTGTTCTAGTAGCTGAGATGTGGAGATGTTGCACTGTGCTTAGTAAGCACAGACCGTTCCCTGACTATAGCTGTATGTCTGTGTCTGTGTGTGTGTGTGTGTGTGTTACGGTGTGTGTGTGTGTCATGTATAAACTTGATTAGAAACTTCCTGTGAAGGTCACATGATCATGGGAAAGCACCGAGCCTCTGTGAATCATAATCATGGAAGAATATTAATAACAACGCATTTAGCAAAGGGTTTCCTCCAAAACAAGGTTCATGGGAGATTTGCCCTAGGAACCTCTTAATCTGCAGTCAAATGCTCATACTGAGTTTACCCTTCATCCATTCATCTTAAATATAATACAAGTGACTCCAAGTTCTACAATACAAACATGCTTGGAGGAAGAGGAGATTTAAAGATTCAGGGTTCAAACCATCAACACTACAGGATAGCTGACCCCCCCCCCCCCCCTCTCTCTCTCTCTCTCTCTCTCTCTCTCTCTTTCTCTCTCCTCTCTCTCACCCTAATAACGTCAGAGTTATTCATGTGAAGTCCAGATTAACTGAATTATCAGGCGGAGGCGGGGTGTAATTCTTCTCCAGTGTGTTGGAGTGGTCAGGCAAGGACCACCACTTCCTTTGGTTTTGCTGAGACGGCAGATGTCATCAAAAGACAAAGAGCAGGAGGGCGAACCTGGACCCCAGTCACCCCCCCAGAGCAGACACACGTGAGATATCAGAGTGTGTGTGTGCGTGCGTGTGTGCGTGCGTGCAGAGCTTCTCTCAGTCCTGACCAGTTGTGTTCTCTGTTGCAGCTGTAATTAGTGTCAGAAGACAGTCACCAGAACATGTATGCCTGAAGGATGATTTAACCACACATACACACACAGACAGATACACACACACACACACAGACACATACACACACACAGACACATACACACACAGTTGTTCAGATGTAAAGATGCAGGTTCTCTAGAGCATCAGACACGGTGCAGCCATCTGCTCTGGGGCAGGATCAGGTCTCTTTCTGCTCTACTGTAACTGTGATAATAATCCCCTCAATGTTCACATGACTACCAGATCACACTGCAGAGTACCTGCAGAATGAGTCACTGACTGGAGGGGGAGAGAGGGGAGGGAGGGGCAGGATGGAAGGAAGGGGGGGAGAGAGGGAGAGAGAGAGAAAGAGAGGGAGAGAGAGAGAGAGAGAGAGAGAGAGAGAGAGAGAGAGAGAGAGAGAGAGAGAGAGAGAGAGGGAGAGAGGGAGAGAGGGGAGGGAGGGAGGAAGAGAGGGAGGGAGGAAAAGAGGGAGAGAGGGGGAGAGGGGAGGGAGGCAGGAAGAGAGGGAGAGAGGGGAGGATGGGAGGAAGAGAGGGAGAGAGGGAGAGGGGAGGATGGGAGGAAGAAAGGGGAGGGAGGGAGGATGGGAGGGAGAGAGGATTTCCTTGATAGCGCTGAAGTAGCCAACACCACCCTCTACTGGGGAAATGTGTGAAATAAAGGGAATATTACGTTTCTGAAGTGTAAAAACAAGTATAAAATGTGTTTGTGGCGATATGATGTCATATTTTAGACTGATGAGATGATGCATTTAGATGTAAGTAAATGTGTTTGTGGCATGGGCGTATCTAGCATTTTGTATCTAGTGGGCTGGAGCCCCCCAAAAAGTTTCATTAGCCCCCCCAGAAACCCCCCCCCCCCCCAAAAAAAAACACTGTATCATTATATATTGTTTTTTCATATTTTAAATCAAAATTTGTGAATTTCTCTTCCTAAAAACCCATAAGAGGACACTATTAAAAAGGATATTAAAAAAATGGTCTTCTGGGGAACATGCCTCCAGACCCCCCCAAAAGTGTGAACCTAGATTCGCCCCTGGTTTGTGGGTGGCTTCTTCTGTGTGTTTGTTGGTGTTTGTTAAAGGTGTTAATCGTGATTGTGATTACGACTGATTTGAGTTTAGCTGCTGCCAAGACGAACAGCTAGCTGTTTAGGCTGCTTGCGCGCGTGGTTTTCGCGGGGTCCGGGGTTTTGGACCTCAGGAAGCGGTCCTGGAGGGCTGTGGAGCTGTTTACGACCCGCAGCAAACGGTTAAAACGTTTGCTATTATTGCTTTCATTCAATAGACGTTTTTTCCAAAGCGAGACAGAAACAAATAGAAGCAAATAGATAGATAGAATAGATAATAGATGAGATAGAAGCAAATAGAACAGTAGAAACGCTGTAAATAAAAAACTGCAGTTCTAAAAAGCGGCCAGTAGGTGGCAGCCAACACCTCCAGACTGTCCATCTGTAAGAGGCGGTTACAGGATAACGTACAGCCAGCCGGTCAGTACTGAAACACGGGCAAGATTATGCCGAACCGCGGCGCGACATGGTACAACATTTATAGTTAAAAACTATTTTGAAAATAACTGTATTGCTTCCAAAAAAGTTAATCATTTCGCTGTTGTGGACGCTATCATATCAGTGGTTTACCATTCAGATGAATAGACCGTATAATGTCATAAATGACCAATCAGAAACGAGTATTTAACAAGGCCGTGTAACAAGTTAACAGGGTTCACATGGAATAATGGCGGGCTAGCAGTAGAATGATAGAAAGATATGGAGGTAAATGTAATGCAATAAAGAAAGGGAGGGAGTTACAGTGAGGGAGGGAGACGGGGGAGATAAAGATAGAGATGAGGGGAAAGAGAGAGGGGGTGATTTGTAAGTGAAGACTGGCTGTAGTGCTCTCTGCTACTGATGTTGAGAATTAAGAACACATGACATAACACATGACATTATTCATTTCATTCATTCATGTATACATGTTTTTTTATTATTATTTCCATAGAAACTGCAGCATTGAACAAGTGTGGAAGCCGTAAACCATGTTGCAGGGATGCTCACAAGCACACACACACTCTCTCTCTCTTACATACACACACACGCAGTTCACAGGTAAACATAGTAGCATGATGCAGAGCACTGGAGCAGGGCGGCAGCATACAGTGGAACACTGACACACGTTCACAGAGCAGGGGGGACGCTATTAACAGACGCACACCATCATGCCTGGTCATGGACAGCAGAGGAAATAGGACAGTTATCTCTGTGACACCTTCTCTGTGTCTCCACTCTTAAGCCACAGCAGTCACGTCCTGACAAATAGAAAATAGAGATATAAATATATTCCTAACGTACATTCTCTAGTTCAAGACTGATAAATACGCTCCCGTTGTTTCAAAATATTTACACGTCCATGCGTCCACATTATACATACAGTACAATAAATATAGGTACAGGTCAATACAGCATGGAGATGGAAACGTGAAGTGCACGATGCAGTTTCAGCATCAGAGCAGACATAACGACCAGCGTTTACAAACTTGTTCAGGAACCTTCGATCAGAGGTCACATCTGTGTGTGTGTGTGTGTATTCATGGGTCTATGTGTGTGTATGTGTGTGTGTTTGTAATGGTAACCATGATCACAACCTTTGACCTTCTGCCAAAAGGCAGAACCACTGTAACTGAGAGTCTGAGAGGCGATGTGACGTCATGGAAACCAGGAGGCCAGTAATATTGATCCTGGCTGGCGAAAACAGGAAGTGTGAGTGGTAGCAGACTACAATCTCTAAATTGGAGAGATTGAAGAGAGAGAGAGAGAGAGAGAGAGAGAGAGAGAGAGAGAGAGAGAGAGAGAGAGAGAGAGAAAAATAGGGGGGGAGAGAAAGAGAGTGGGTGGGAGAGAGTGAAAGAAAGAGGGGGGAGAGAATGGATGAGGAAGAGAGAGAGGTGGAGAGAGAGACAGATAAAGAGGGGGAGAGAGGGAGAAAGACAGAGGGAGAGACAAAGAGGAAGAGACACAGAGGCAGAGGGGGAAGGCAGAGAGAGAGCTGGGTGAGTGTGACAGAGGCAGAGGGGGAAGGCAGAGAAAGAGCTGGGTGAGTGTGACAGAGGCAGAGGGGAGAGAGACCTGGTGAGTGTGACAGAGGCAGAGGGGAGAGAGACCTGGTGAGTGTGACAGAGGCAGAGGGGAGAGAGAGCTGGTGAGTGTGACAGAGGCAGAGGGGAGAGAGACCTGGTGAGTGTGACAGAGGCAGAGGGGGAAGGCAGTGAGAGAGCTGGGTGAGTGTGACAGAGGCAGAGGGGAGAGAGACCTGGTGAGTGTGACAGAGGCAGAGGGGAGAGAGACCTGGTGAGTGTGACAGAGGCAGAGGGGAGAGAGAGCTGGTGAGTGTGACAGAGGCAGAGGGGAGAGAGACCTGGTGAGTGTGACAGAGGCAGAGGGGAGAGAGAGCTGGTGAGTGTGACAGAGGCAGAGGGGAGAGAGACCTGGTGAGTGTGACAGAGGCAGAGGGGGAAGGCAGTGAGAGCTGGGTGAGTGTGACAGAGGCAGAGGGGAGAGAGAGCTGGTGAGTGTGACAGAGGCAGAGGGGAGACAGACCTGGTGAGTGTGAGAAAGAGAGAGTTGAGGAAAGAGGGGGCCAGGTTTGGCACCCTGGGTTGTAGGTTGCTAGGTGACAGTCTTTGAGAGCACAAGAAGCACCTCTTTGAGGCTGTCTGTCTCAAAAAGAGCAGAGCCACACTCCCTCCCCTCCCCCTAAACACAGAACATAACCCTTCACACAGTTCCTGAGGAGTTTGTAAAGGCTGGCACCCCAAAACAGATCTCCGGATTCACACGTTCCAATCAAGCAAAGCAGTCAGTCCAGACTCGACATTTACAACCGTAACAGCATCTCCCCAGTGTTTCAAGTCTTTCTTTGTTCTTTTATTTAACAGACTTTCATTTTGTTGTTGTTGTGAAGAAGGACATCGGAAAGCCAAGCAGCGACTAACAGTTACTGGGAATGATTTTAACATATTTGTTGTCCTTTTGTCGCTACACAAACAGCCCCTTAGCACAAACAGAGAGTGGACACCAGAGCAATGGCAGTTGATGTTTAAGGGTAATACCTTCAGGTTCATTATCATAAGCATCTCCAGTTGCATTGACTACAGTAGTCTTCCAGTTGTCACCGTTTTACAGTAATACAGCAGTAGTTCCCTCACCAGTCATTAACACCCAGCTCTACACCTGGCCCGGGAAATCCCGTTTATAAAACATTTATGATTTAAACAACCTGATTTACCACGTCAAAAAGTGTGAACATCCGAGATTCCACAGTTCTGAATGGTGGAAATCCTAAAACCGTCTCATTATAACTTCGCTCATTAAATATTGAATGACTAAAAATACCCAAGCCTAGTTTTACCCTGCTAGTTCCACCAGCCCTGTCTCCATGAGACCGTCTCCCAGGCAACCTCCCAGGATGCACCAGGAAGTGCTGGGTAGCACACAGCTGGGTAGCTAAACCCAGCAGGGGCACACAGGAGCTAAACAACTTCAAACACATCCTGTCACCCTTTAAAGACGTGGATTTCAGTGCGCTTTAGGACGTTGTGTGTGTTTGTTTATGTGCGAGTGCATGTGTGTGTTCATTTGCGAGTGCATGTGTGTGTGTGTGTGTGAGAGAGAGGATGAGAAAGTGTGTGTGTATGTGTCTCTTGGGATGTTTAACTAGGTCTCTATTAAAAGTAGAGAAGAAGACCAGAAGACCAGATCCAGTTTAAGATAGGCCAGCCCAAATACAAGCAGGCCAGGGCAGGATACTCTACCAGGGGTAAGAGGCGAGGCCATACCATCTGAACTGTGAGAGTCCCCCCCCCACACACACACACACACAAACACTGAATGGTATGATCCATCTGTGTGTGAGTCTATGAAGTGCCAGACTGTGGACTCTCCCACACAGGGGGGACTGAAGGACTGTGCCCTTGTGAGGCTGCATCTTAACAGGGAATGTTGCCGTTAACAGAAAATTCCAGTTGACGGTTTCCAACTTTTTGCTTGTCGGACGAGACCAAGTTTTGATGATGGTGCAATAAGTTTCAGTGGACCAGGGGGAAAGTCTACAGCAGCGATAAGCTCTTAAGACAACAGGTCTCAGTGAGATATCACTGTAGGTAAATCTTGGGTTTATTACCTCATGTTCACTCTGATTGTGAGAAGGTGTTTTCTGAGTTCATACCTGTTTCGTCGTTAAGGGAGATAGCTAACCACCCGAAGACCACAGTGTGTAACACGCTTAACACTGCAAGCGACATATGTGGATATCAGACTGTAACTGTGTTTCAGAAGGGTAGGGCCCTTCTGAAGTCTACAGCCGTGGCATGAAAGCTGAACTTATCAGAAGGTACTTGATTGTAAAACGTTTATCAAGCTAAACACACAAAGAAAAGGTTGGGTCTAACACTGGACCACTGCATATTGACACTGACATACTTTGTTTAAAGTATTCATTTTGGCGTGTCTGAAGAGAAGGATCTTTTTAAAGGTCGTCGTTTTTGATGGAACATACTTTCACCTTTCACTTCCCACTGAAACACACCCCTCCGAACATAGCACACATCAGTCCAAAAGAAAATACTAAATAAATACTTTTATAATCAGTGTGTGTATCAAAATCAAGTTTCTTTTCACAGGTAGTTTTATGAAAAATAAAAGAATACAGCACATGACAAAACCAACATCATGTTCTGGGATATATTTACAAGACTAGAGTAGAAGTCAACTGATGCAGAGGTCTCAGCAACCAGAAACAGAGAAGAGTTATGAGAACAAATAATTCCATCTTTTGGCTTGAAGGTCAGTGCTACAGTACTCATCAGCGTCTCTTCTGGATTGACTGGATGCAAAACTGAGAAAATCCACAACAAGGTTTCGAACGATTGTTTTCCAGTGATTTCTTTCTTAAGTTTGTCTTAAATTGGTCAGACACATCATGATTTGGTATTCCTATGACTTCTCGATCTCTAAGGCCGATCGTCAGGTCAAACACACATTTCAGAGAACCACACACATGCTGCCTAGTCTCCCCCTGCTAACCCACTGCCAGACACGGAAGATTAGACGAGGGAGGGGTGTAGCTCAGTGGCAGGGATTTGACCAGCAGATCAAGAGGCCAAAGGTTCAAATCCCACTTTTTAAAGTCGCCTTGGATTAAAAACATCTGCTTAATGAACAAGGATGATACCCTACAGTACAGCGTTTAGGTCTTCCAGTACGTCTACAAGCTTGCTGTGGTCCAGTCACCCTGATCATCCACTGTTTCCTGCTTCATCTCTCATACCCCTCTACTACCCCAAACAACCCCCTATCCACACTTGGAACTGAAAACCAGGACGATTAAAAGCTGAGTTTTGATTCACAGCGTAGCATACTAGAGGCTAGGACAGCGTAGCATGGCAGAGGCTAGGACAGCGTAGCATAGCAGAGGCTAGGACAGCGTAGCATAGCAGAGACTAGTACAGCGTAGCATAGCAGAGGCTAGGACAGAGTAGCATAGCAGAGGCTAGGACAGCGTAGCATCAACACAGACCATGCCTGTGCCCTTAGCTACACAGAGGCTGGCGGCCCACTGCGGGCTAGAGAGACCGGGGTTTGGGACACGGTCTGGTCTGATTGCATATGGACGTAGCAGTACTACACAGGAACCTCCAGGAGAGATGCAGACAGGCGTGGCCCCAGGGCAGGCAGGATCAGGGCTGACCTCCAGGGAGGATCTGGGGAGGATTTATTGCTGACTTTGCAGAGGGAAGACCACCTCTAAAAGCCCTAACAGCCAAGCTATTGATTTTCTTTCTCTCTCTCTCCACTATTTCGCTCCATGGTTCTCGACACATGCATAGCCCACATACACAGAGGCCTCCGAGCGCACTGCGGGATTCAACAAAACATTCACTTTTTCTTTCCAGCAGAGAAAAATGTTAAATCATGTCCGAGGCATAGAATGGATCCGATAGCAGCGGTGTTGGTTTCCGCGGGAACACAGTGTAAGGTGAGCAATCCTGGCCAGAGGTCAGAGTTCATGCACAAGAGCGGACGTGAAGTCTGGGACGACGAGGTCCTATCACGGTTCAGATCTCAGGGTTCCAGGAAGCCGGCTAGAAGCTATCCATGCTCCCTATTGGTCAGCCAGCCAGCTAACAGCCAATGGGGAGGCAGAGCATCCACAGCAGTCAGCGAAAGCAGCGGCAACGGCTCTCCTGGCGTCGCTACGCCTCCCCGCCCCCACTAGCAGTACAGTGACATCCGACTGCGCCGCATGGCCTCGCTGATCAGGTAGGCGGGGCTAACCTCCGGCTCCTCCGTCATCACCGCTACGCTCTGCCACTCCCCGCACTGATTGGACGTCTTGATGGCGTCTACCACGCACAGCGCGTACAGGCAATCCTCGAAGGTGGCAGCCATGGTGAGAGGCCGGCCGTCCCAGGTCCGCCTGTCATCCTGGTCCTTGAAGGCCTCGCGCACCGCCTGCATCATGCGGATGGTCCCGGTGAGGTAGGGGGCGGGGATGTCACTGAAGGCCTTGTCGGGGAGGGAGGCGTTCTCCAGGGGGGTGCTGTCCTTCAGCAGGAGCTCCGCCCCTCCGCCCGCCTCCCCCCCGCTGTTCTTCTGGCCGTACAGGTCGGTGCCTCTCACCATCAGCCTCCCCACCGTCCCCACCACCACCACCTCCTGGCAGAACTCTCCGGGCACGTTGAAGTTGAGCGTGACCGTGCAGCAGGCCCCGCCCTCTAGAACCATCTGGAAGGTGCAGAAGTCGTCGCTGGTGATCTGGCGGATCCCTCGGATGTGGTCCGTCTGTTTGACGAACGTCTTGAGGAAGCCGTGCACCTTGGCGGCGCGCTGGCCGGTCAGGAAGGTGAGCAGGTCGATGATGTAACTTCCTACGGAGTGTAGGCCGCCGCCCCCCATCAGGTCGTCGCAGCTCCAGTTGTACTTCTTCCCCAGCAGAGAGCCGCTGTGCACCTGCGCCTCGCACACCAGCAGCTCTCCCACGTATCCCTCCTCCACCAGCTCCTTCATCCGCACGAACGCCGGGAGGAAGCGCAGCACGTTACCCATGATGCTCAGCAGCTTGGGGTAGTACTGGGCGGCTGACATCATGCGGAAGGCGTCCAGGGGCGTGGCCGTGCGATCACAGATCACATTCTTGCCGATTCCTATGAGAGGGGGAGGAAGGGGGGGGAGGAGGAGGGGGTGGGGTGAGAGGGAAAAAAGAGAGAGAGGCAGGGAGAGTGTCAGTTATGAATCTGTTATTCCTGTACAGACATAATATCCTCCCTCTCCACGAAAACATTCCTTGAACACACAATGCACCCGTGCCAAACCAGGCAACACCCAAAGTAGCTGAGTCAAGGTTTTCAACACCGTCTCCTTGAAACCACCTTAACACTGCAGATCAAAACAGGACTCTGAGTGACTGGAGACACAGACGCTGGGTGTTACTGAAAACTGTTGGGAGACAAGTCTTGTTTAACTACCTTTATATTAGCTTTACTGTGGGGGAGAGATAGATACACTTAGAGAGAGGGGGAGGGAGGGAGGGAGAGACAGGAGGAGATAAAAGAGAGAGATAGTGAGAGCACCAGAGGCAAAAAGCACATTAGAAGCAACCTCATTAAGTTCTCTCTTCATGCTAAGCCTACTTCACCCTTCTCATGAGAGGTTAGCTGACGTTAGCAGCTTAGCAGTCAGAAACCAGGAGAGAGCTTGGAAATACATCTGCAAAACACAGAGAGGTTTTCAGACTGCTCTACGCAGGAGATCCACTCAAAACATTTTACATATAGCTGCTAACAGCACATTACAGAAGCTCTGGTCTTCAGTGGAGATGCCATCTCTCATGCTAATCTCCCATTAGCTCCTAACCACCAGACCCAGCCCGGCCAGGAAATTAATCCTCTTGACCCAGTTCTACAGCGGTGCCACGGGAAAACCCTTCCCCCACACAAAAGGCTGACAAGAAAACAGTACCCCCCCCCCCCACCACCACTGGAGATGAATGGAGGTTTCACAGTGAAAGTGTTCATCCTGGAGAAGAGCCTGACAGGGTGTGAACAGGCCATCACATTAGCTCAGAGTATCTCAGGGACTTTTATTATGAAAGGTAAAAACGGCGTAATAAATACATGCACTACTTGTACGTCGCTTTGGATGAAAGCGTCTGCTAGGCTGTGTGTCCTTGCTCTGACACAGCGATGACCCTGGGCCAGCCTCTCTCAAAGCCACAGGGCCCGGGGGAAAGCACTGACAGCTCTGCTCTACAGAGTCACTGTAGAGAGAGCTGGAGTGACATGCTGGTGCACGCACAGACTCCCACATGAAACAGCAGATGACTTATTCAGCAGGCCGACCGATTAACATGATAGTGACTCCATGAAAAGAAAGAAGAAGAAAAGCAGAAAAAAAGAAAAGCAGAAGAAAACCATGGAAAGATCAGTGTCCCTCACTAAGCTACACCTGTTATAGTGCACTCAGATTTGCTGCTAGTCCTCTTCTGCTAACTTGCGCTGCTTCAGTGTTTTAGCCATGCTAGCCTATGCTATGACCTAGAGTTCTGTGTGTTAGCGTAGGTCATCAGGAAGCTAACCTTAGCCATGTTAACCTATGCTATGAAGAAGTTAGCATTAGCCATGTTAGACTGTCCTATCAGGGAGCTAGCGTTAGCCGTGTTGGAAAGCTTGGAAACATCTCACAGGAGGGTCCAGGGCCGGAAGGAAGCTCAGTAATGGGGCAGAAAAAAACCCCGGCACCTGAGAACAGTCCACACACGTGCTGCCAGAGTGAACAGGGAAACCTCAGAGCAGACATGCTATCCCTGCTACCGAGACACACGGACTGACACTGCAGAGAACCGCCTCTGATACCAGCCCCTCTCCTCCACCCTCAGATACACCCCCCCCCCCCTCTCTCCCCCCGTCTCTCACCCCTCCCTCCTCTCACCTCCATGGAGACGCACCGAAAGAAAGTGTAATCGTTGACACAAAAATCCCCCCAGCCCTGTCCGGGTTGGAAAGGGAATCTGACGGGAGGAGGACTGACACGATGTCAGGACCACCTGGGTGAGACTGTCAGATCCTCTCAGTATCTGTGGCTGACTGCTGTATCCCATCTCTCTCTGCTCCATCATGTTGATTTACCAGAACAGACAAAGAAATACACACTTAAGAGGAAACTGTCCGGATATTCATGCATGTCAACTCCACTTTTAGAACAGTTTTTATTTGAACATGAGTCACATTCCAGACTGTGGGACTGTAGTGTGCACTGTGTTGTAATGGACTCCGTTTCATGTATTTAACAGATGCTTTTATCCACAGTGACCTACAGAGAGATGAGCCAACACAAACTACTCACAGTAACAGCTTCACCTCCTTAGATAAAATGAGATTTCACGCTGCTGATGAAAACAAGACATCTGCCATCACCCCTTCCAGGGCGTCAGACTCCAAAAGACTAAGAACGTCTTTGTTTAGCAGACACTGTAACCCACAGCAACATGCTGGGTAGGATTCGAACCTATACAACCTCTTGATCTGCAACACGAAGCCTCTAACCACTGAGCTACACCCACACACACTTAAGTGTGAGTGGACTTTAACATTGTGGCAAGATGTTGCCCTGGGGATGCAAAAGTGCACCCTCAATCTCAATTATCCCCTTCTCTGTTCCCTGCGAGGAACCAAGAGTAACGCCTGACGATGGAGGGATGGTGGGGAGGAGAACCCACTTCACACCACCAAGATAATTACACACCCAGCTCCTCTCTGAGTCATCAAGACTGGGACTGGGGGAGGGGGGGAGGGGCTGGAGAAAAAAGAGAGAGAGAGAGAGAGAGAGAGAGAGAGAGAGAGAGAGAGAGAGAGAGAGAGAGAGAGAGAGAGAGAGAGAGAGAGAGAGAGAGAGAGAGAGAGAGAGAGAGAGAGGGGCTGGAAAGAGAGAAAGAGAGATCCACAACCCTGTCACTCAGTGCAGCACCACTGCTTGTGTGGAACCTCAGCCTTTGACTACACACTTTGTTCATTTAGAAGGGCCTTTTATCCTAAGCGACAAACAGTACCAAATAGATAGTAAAGAAGAAGACTAAACTATACTTTCTTATCCTGACCTGGTTGCTTCAGGACCTGAATCCCTGTCGTATCACTGTCCCTCCCCCCTTCATCCAGCAGGTTAAACTAGTTCCACCTGTCTGAAGATGCAGTTCCACACACAGCTCATGGAAAAGGGCAGGCTCGTGGTCTTTGAATAGATAAATTAACCCTCAGACAGAGAGAGAGAGAGAAAGACTTTAGAGTACAGTTGTACACATCAATGATGCAAAAATAAATTGCTAATACTTTTTCACCCTTTCAAAACTTTTTTTTTGCAGATATTTCTTCAATCTAAGAAACCTTTTTCTCAAATTCATTTTTTAACTCTTTTTTTGTTGTTGCAACCTTTCAAAAACTAACACATCCACCAGAAGAGCATCCTGGACTCAAAAGGCCCAGGTTGGATTAGCATGGGTGCTTCCAAATCACAGCGAAACACAGCACGGCCTTCACTTTAGGATGCTAAAAATAGCAACGTTTGGAACGGATCGACTCGATCTGTGTAAAAGCCATCTGCCATGCTGAAACGTGACGCGCTTCTCTCTCCTCACAGAGCGACACATGTACGTAGCGCGGTAGATGTTGATGCAGACAGGGGGCTAGCTAGCTGGCTGGAAGCCAGGAGTTTCCGTAAGTGGGACTCTGGAAGCTGCCTGCCTCTGTAAACAAGTTAAACCGACCGATGTCATCTTCCTAATGACAAGTGAAGATACTCGTGAAGATTCACAGAGCTGCGACCATGAAATGTGTGTGTCGTGTGTGTGTGTTTGAATGAATCAATGTGTGTGTAAGAGACCATCATTGTTTTCTCCAGTCTTGCTAAAGAATAATTCTTCTGTTGGTGTGAGTCAGGTGGCGGAGCGGTCAGGGAATCGGGCTAGTAATCAGAAGGTTGCTGATTTTATTCCCGGCCGTGCCAAATTACGTTGTGTCGTTGGGCAAGGCACTTCACCCGACTTGCCTCGGGGGAATAAGTCGCTCTGGATAAGAGCTTTTGCTAAATGGCTAAATGTAATGTTGCAGATTGTAAATCAATTCAAATACTGCATTGATTTCACATTAACTGAAATGCCACACAATACCCCAAGCTGAAACAAGAACATATGTAGATGTAGATGTATGTTAGATATAGATATCTAAATGTTACCTATTAAATGACAGTTTACTAGATTTTCATTATAGTTATATTTTTCCAGTACAAAGTGTACTTATTTTGTATATTCACAGACGTATTGACAACTTTATGCAGGTATGTTTGTACAGCCTCCAGGTCTACGATGGACTTCTCACTGAGATCCAGCACATCTGCTCTGTGAAAACCAGACACCTAGCAACAAGCACATCTCCCCCTCTGGTTCTGTAAATTGAATTTGGCTCAAAGCAATTACAGGAAGGAGGACAGAGCAGGCACAGGAGGGGAGTGCACACAGCCTAGCTGCACTGCTGTCAGACACCAACCCAAAACAAAACAACTTCTTTGCTGACTAATTTGCTCTTTTTGTTTTCCTCCTCAAGTCTTGCTCACAGTGTTACATTAGCATGCTAATCGCTCCTTGTATTGATAGAAGTGAGGAATGAAAGAAGATTTCTAGTAGGGGACTGAACAATATTTGTTTTTCCTGGCGAAAGAAAAAGCTACTTTGAATGGTAAGGCTTAGAATAAATTGCTCCATTGCTACAGAGTTATTCCCTCTAAGATGGGAAATTCATATAATACATTTTTTATATAAAATGTCAGGACTTCAGTGCAAATTACCCTTACAACTTACATAAAGACTAAATGTCTACCGAAACAGCACCATAGAACTGTCCAGTACTGGAGCTCTGCCACAGGAAATGCAACTGATAGGCCTAGCGCTAACCAAAGCACACCGGCAGGTGTAAATGATAGGCAAAGCAGTGAGAGAAGGTTGGGTAGTCCACTGGCAAACTAACAATACTGATCCTACAACAAAGGTTCATAAACCCTCTGGACTCTGGTTGTTGAGTGTTCTGAAGGTCAGGGCTTTAAGCCTGAGGGATGAAGAAGGCAATTAGCATCACTTAGTCATGGCTTCCTGCTACTGATGCTGGCGTAGCTAACAGTTTAGCCTTCCCAAATGGTTAGAGTGCACTACTACAAACCTTAAGTGTGTAATGGAAGGCGCAGTTCTGGTTGGACTAAAGTAGCAGTAATACTGCAGACACAACGATAAACACTTGTAGGGTTTTAAAAACAAACCACAAGAATCAATTTATTATATTAAACCAAAATGGAACATTACAAAACCTCCATGAAAATTAAATCTGTGGAAGACCTCCCATATCCTTGGTTACCCCTGTTAATGTTTAGATCCTTCCATGCCGTTGTCTCCTGTGTAATAACTGAGATATGCAGCCTATTAAAACATGACAGCCGCACAAAGCAAAGAAGGATGGCGTGTCACATTTTCATGGAGTCATTCTGCACAATGTTCATGCTAATATAAAAACCAAACAACAATGTTCATGCTAATCAAAACATGTTGGGCTGGAGTGAGCAAGAGAGCTAACCAGGCAGGTTGGCTTTAAGCTCTGTCCATGAAATGACGGGAGCAGCATAAATGTCAAAACCATTAAGGCCCAATTTGAAAGGATAAAGCGCTTGTTCAGGCAGAACACTGAGCTAGTAATTATCCACAACACTGTGAGTAGCTAATTAATACACGGAGGGTTTAGCTCAGTGGTTAGAGTACCCAGCTGCAGATCAAGAGATCGCAGGCTCGAATTCCAACATGTATTGCGTGTTGCTTTGTGCAAAAGCATCAGCTAAATGCTTACATAAAATGTAACCATCTTTACATTTAGTCAAACTGCCTTTCACAATAAAAGTCACGTTGGTAGTTCGAGGGAAAGATCATGAGAAAGGGGTTACTGACGAGCACTAGCAAGGGAAGCCATCATTTCCTCCGGCTTGTGTTGAGGAGATGAAGAACACCTCCCCCGCTGCTGATGACCGGCTGCGCCGATCGTGTGCCGCATGCTAATGATCTGACGGCTCTAGAGACAGGAAGGGCTTGGGTCCCTGATCACCAATCAGATCTTAATTCCCCCAAGGACACACATGCACGAGATAGGAGACAGCCTGACTGTTAGCCTCTGTACACGTGACTGCATTCACTTCAGTCCTAATCTTTTTATGTTTATACTGTGACACAGTGGTGTGTTTGTGTGCGCGAGGGAGTTGTGTGTCTTGTGGAGGGTTTCATTGCCCCTCATGTGTTATGTAATCACAGTGAAGTAGGGGGATCAGAGGGAAGTGTTAACTTGTGTAACGTTTCACCATCAACCTCTGTTCCTCAGTCAGAGAAAAGACAGCAGTGTTCTGTGTTCCTCAAATATACAGTATGGGTGAAACTCAGTGGGCAGAGCATTTGACTACAGATCAAGAGGACCCGGGTTCAAATCCCCCTGGAACATGGCTTTGGATAAAAACCACTGCTACATGAATACATCCTGTAACTTTCCCCAACCCCACAACAAACTATCTCATATATCTATATAAAATTTGTCTCCAACATATAATGACATCAAATATATAATGAAGGTTCAAATCAAACCAGCAAGGCCTCTTGTAAGGAGGGCAGGTGGGGGCAGGGTGGTCATTAGCGTGTTGGAGCACGTGCAGCTGGGTGTCGGTGAGGGCGGACTCAGGCATGGTTATTAACTCCCAGGAATCGCAGCTGTGGGTTCATCAACAACACCATGACACGCCTCACTGTCACTCAGTCCTGAAGAGACTGATGCAGATCAACCCCCTTTTAACCAGTAACAAGAGGAGGCCACAGTGAAAGGGAGAGGGGGGAGAGAGACCAGTATCACCACAGAGCTCCTTGGCACAGCCATACTAATGTGCTGAACTCCCTGCATCAGCAGGAATGCTGTTCTTCCTGCATTTAAGGATAGCAACAATTGAGTTAGGCTAATCGTTCCTCTACTTGATCTGGCTGAAGTAATCACTCTGGCTCTGTTGGAAGATCTCCAGGAGAGAGAGAGACACACACAACCTTTCTTGTAACAGGACAGACACAGTCTTGGCGTCTCAAGATCTTCTGGTAAACAGTGAAATATGTTCCTCACCTCAGGGATGCGCTCACTAAACATGCAAACATAAATAGTAGAACCAGCCACCAGCCAATCAACAGATTCACCGCAGCCTGACTAATGCACATACACTATATTGCCAAAAGTATTCACTCAGCTATCCAAATCATTGAATTCAGGTGCACAAAGCAAGGGCCATAAAGACATGGATGAGCGAGTTTGGTGTTGAAGAACTTGACTGGTCTGCACAGTCCTGACCTCAACTCCATAGAACACCTTTGGGATGAATTAGAGCGGAGACTGCCAGCCAGGCCTTCTTGTCCAACATCTGTCTGATCTCACAAATGCACTTCTGGAAGAATGGTCAAAGATTCACATAAACACACTCCTCCTTTTGGAAAACCTTCCTAGAAGAGTTGAAGCTGTTGTAGCTGCAAAGGGTGGGCCAACATCATATTAAATCATATGGTTTAAGAATGGGATGTCACTCACGTTCATTTGCGTGTGAAGGCAGAAGAGCGAATACTTTTGTCAATATAGTGTATCTTAGAGAGACCCTGGAGGGCAGGTCTTGGGTAACATGAGGCTTATAAGTGTGTAAATATAGACATACAGCCTTGATAAACCACCGTTAACTCCATACATATATCTACAGTTAACATGTTGTTTTCTAAGGCCTTATATTTCACCTTCTATTGTGTATCAAAACAAGTAGGTTATGTTTGAGTAAGATCACATATCATCAAGGAGATGGATTGGCTGTTCTGAGTAGATTAGAGTTTCCAGGGGGCAGCTTGAGTTGTTGTTCATTAAAGTCTTCTGATATCATACCCTGCCAACAGTCATTTGGTGTGTGTGTGTGTGTGTGCGTGTGTGTGAGAGAGAGGGTTGGGGGGATTAACATTGTCATCTCAGCCCACTTCCTGCTTCCCGTCATAACGAGACCGCCAAGGTATACTTGAGATGACTGTACACACTCTGGGCAACACACACACACACACCAACAGGAAACACATATAACAGCATACACACACACACACCAACAGGAAACACATACAAAAGCAGACACACACACAGGAAGTGAGACTGCAGTGTGATGAGCTCACATGCCCTGGGTTTAAAAATGAAACAAGTTAACCTCCTCAAATAGCATCTCCAGAAAGCACAAACAAATCTACCAGGTTCTGAAAACAGTTTCCTGTGGAATTACATTCGTTAACCTATCAGTGGTCGTGTACATTGGTGTGATATGATCAGACAGCTTCTTTACCTCTGTGGGGCCACCCTGCCACCCTGCCCCCTCCCCCCAACCCCCTCCCCCCCCCCCCCCCCCCCCCCGGCCTTCTCTCTCCCCCTCCCGGCCTTCTCTCCCCCCCCCTGGCCTTCTCTCTCTCCTGTCTCCACACACGCCCTGCCTACCCATGCTCCTTGGAGAACAATTAGGACACATGAGCATGCTTGTTTCTACACACACACACACGCATGCATACACACACATACGCTAATGCCTGCACACACTCACTCACTCACACACACACTCACACACATACACACTCTCACAGACGCGTGTGGGGGGTTGTGTGTGTGCGCACGCGTCTGTGAGAGTGTGTATGTGTGTGAGTGTGTGTGTGAGTGAGTGTGTGCAGGCATTAGCGTATGTGTGTGTATGCATGCGTGTGTGTGTGTGTAGAAACAAGCATGCTCATGTGTCCTAATTGTTCTCCAAGGAGCATGGGTAGGTAGATAGAAGGCACCTGACTCTCATCTTGGGAATAGAGGATAGAAGATAAAAATCTGCAGCGGACAATGAAAGCCCAGAAAACAGCAGATCAGGTGCCAAGCACTCGCCACATTCAATAAGCCATGTTCACTTTTAATAACCGCATGCCGAGACAGAATTCCCTTCACTGTTCACCAAACAAAGCCTGGTCTTGTGGGAACATAACCGAGTTGATTTGGAATGTGTAGCTCTTCGTAGCTCGGCGTAGCAAGCTAAAGCGGTGATTATGAAAAGTGATGGTGAAGCGCTTGACTCCAGAGGATTCTAGTTTGAACTCCGACCCCAAAGAGACGGAGCGATGGCGACGGGTACTTGAACCCACCCGCACCAGCTAGCTTCTCACTGTGTAGCTAGCTTCTCAGTGTGAAGCTAGCTGTTCAGTATGTGGTAAAGGCGAGTTTATAAAAGGTAGCTGTTGAGCCAGACGGGGATGACCCTTGTTCGATCCCCGGAGTGTGTTACACCCTGGTTGACCCAAGCCAGAAGTGCTACTTGGTTCACACCAACACCCCTCCGCAGTCTCCCTGGAGTCAGAAACTGGGACAGAGACGCGACATAAGTGAGTCATATTTATTTATTGGAGTTGCCAATCTGGACAAAGCCAGCGGGAGATCTGTCTTTCTCAGACAGACAACGGACATATGCTAAAATCCGGTAAAAAAAAACACCCTTCACGAAAGCCTGGTGAAAGACAGGTCCCCTCCCCAGAGGAATGCTCTCTCTCCTAGCCCCGCAGCAAGCTGAAAGAGCCCCTGTTAGAACACTTCTCCAGACACACAAAAGCAATTTCACCCTCAGACAGGATTATTTTCTCAGCAACACAGTCACACACACACACATATTAGCATGCTAATGCCCATCCAGGAGAGCTTGACATGAATAAGGGGGAGAGGAGAGAGAGGAGAAGGAGGAGAGGTGAGGTTGAGAGGGAGAGCAGGGGAGGTGAGGTTGACAGGGAGAGCAGGGGAGGTGAGGTTGAGAGGGAGGGTTCCCACCAGCGGTCCTGTGGGTGAAAGCAGCCTCCACACTCTGCTGACTTCAGGACGGAGGAACTGAGAACAGGGACTGTCAAACATGAACAAGGCCTGCCAGACATCTCCGTTTGAATACGTCCAGATGTTCCTACCATCTAGGACTGTCAAGTGTCCCTGAGAGAAACTAACAAGTGATCCTCTCAAAAAGATCGCCAGCATCTCTATCATCCCAGTACACGCTCTCTCATCCCAGTACACTCTCTCTCATCCCAGTACAGTCTCTCTCTCATCCCAGTACAGTCTCTCTGACGGGGTTAATCTGTAATCCCATGGTGCTCAGCGTGGTGCAGCCTAGCGGGCAGCGAGAGCTGCTATTCTTAGGCGCTCTGGTCTGGCCTGAGGAAGCGTCTCACTGCGGCGCTGAACACTGACCTGTCATCTGATAGGCTGCTTGACCTGTCATTTGATAGGCTGTTCACAACCAGACTCACACACAGGCAAAGGTCAGGTTCTTCATAGACAGTGAGGAGAGGAGGAAAGACAGGAGAGGAGGGAGGAGAAAAGAGAGAGTAGAAAGGACTGGAGTAGAGAGGAGGGGAGTATCTGGAGTGACCTTGACATGTCAACAGAGATGTCTCATGCAGCCCTGGGTCATGTGACAGGGCTGGGACAATCACTGGCTACCAGACCTTACTCCCAGTCCAGGTATGTGTGTATCCCACAGTCAACACAGGCAGGTGTGTGAACGGTATTAGAGTAGAAAGTTTACCTGAACGTCACTCTCAGGTTCCATAGCAGGAGAGCTCTCAGATTCCCCACGTTTTCACTCTGTTCTCCCCTGCAGCCTGTCTGTCACGCTGGCCAGTGAGAGTCTGCACATCCAGACTACAGTAAGGACTTCAAAAGATCTAAAGCCAAGCAGCTTCAAACCCCCTTGAGCCAGAGAGGAAGATGTACTTTCACGAGCTGTCTGTCCAGAAAACACTGCACTCATGTGAGTCTGCTTTCACGAGGCGGAGAGGAGAGCCTACCCCTATCATCCCTGCACATGCCCTGAGAAACCCTCTGTGACATCAGAGCCTCAGGAATGCTGTGTAGCAGGTGGACAAAACCCTCAGACAGGACGATGTTGTCAGGCAGGAAGAACTGGTTTCCTCCCAGTTTCACTGCTGTGAATGTGAGGGACAGAAGTGTTGGTTGCTGGAAGGCAAGTCTTTCAGGATCCATGAATACCATTGAGATATTTAAGGATTTTTAAACTGCCATCATTAAATGTATGAAAAAGAAGTCAACTGTTGTAAAATGATGTGGGCGTCATAACAGGACAGCTGTGAGAACTGTACACAAAACACTTGGGAGGTGCTGACATATTAGTCCTGTGAAGACAAACTATCTGACTGTGTTAGAGAGCGTGTCTGAGGGCATGGTCTCTCCTCTCTGCAGAGCAAGCCCTACAGGAGAGACACCCTGGGAGATCCTCACAGGTCCAGAACACAGCAGAGGAAAGAGAGCCAGGAGGTCACTGTCTGTCCACCTTCATTGACATATGAATCCATCCCCACACTTAAGGGAAGTTCATGTGTACACTGTGCCTGCCAGCAGGATATGGTTACTTTGGGATGCGGATGGTAAATACAGACTGTCACTTGACCACCGAAACACTGTAGAACTACACACTTCTGAACAGTGACTTTCTACTGTACTTATACCGCATGGATTTGGATAAAAGTGTCGGCTAACTTGATCAAATTTAATGTACTGTACATGTGTACATCATGAGTGAGCATACCAGCTCTCTCACGAGGTTCATGATTCAAACTGCATCCAGCATCTCCACTGTCATGATGACTGTGTTGGTCTGAACCGGATACACATGCTGGTATTACTGGTCTAATGACAGTCTGTAACAGTGTGACAGACTGCTGTTGATGTGCCTCATGCTTAGTGGTGACGATGCATCATTAATCACGAGTGTATCACTGCTTAACAGGAGCAATCTGAAGAAAACCTGACGTTGGTAGTCCAAAATGCAGAACGTTATTTTCTTTAATTAGCAGCACAATATCGACTCTGTAATGTCTCTACTGAAAAACGCCGGAGACGAAAACTTCCTCTTTCATATCCTGTCAGATCGACAGACCCTCCTAGCTGACCAGATAGCTGACCCCAGACACCTCAGGGGGGCGGTGGGTCAACGAATGTGATGTCATGTCACTCTCGTGCCCAATGTGCCCAATATGCCCGTGACTCGCGGAGGGCAGTTCAGACCTCGTGGTTATTTTAAGGCTCCCCAGAAAAACCCCTCCGGATGTGAACCAGCCCCGCTTCTCTCGCCCTGACTTCCCCACGTTGTTACCAGACACCTGCGTGTGTCCGTTTGTCTGTGGGTCCATTTACATCACATTATCCCCCAGCGCGTGTGCAAAGTGCTGGTCATGTGGAAGTACTTGAACCTTTTGTACGTTACAACCACCGTCCTGTCAAAGTCAAACCCTTCTGCTGCATCATTTGTTTAGCAGACTAATGGCGTTTATTGTTAGTCACAGATTGATTAAAAATAACAGGACTGAATCGACATTGTCTATTAGGTAATCAGAAGGTTGCCGGATCGATTCCCCGCCGTGCCAAAATGACGTTGTGTCCTTGGGCAAGGCACTTCACCCTACTTGCCTCGGGGGGAATGTCCCTGTACTTACTGTAAGTCGCTCTGGATAAGAGCGTCTGCTAAATGACTAAATGTAAATGTAAATGTAATGTAGTTTAGATGCATACCTATTCAAATCTGGTTCAAATATGCGTGAGATTTGCTACATTTCCGAAACACAAACTGCCACTGATGAGATGAACTAGAACTCTCAACGGAGGTCCATCTCATGTTTAGATGACCACACCTGTATAGCCTACCGCTTGAATGTCCTTTGTGAACAACCACAACAATAGATCATCATATCCATAGGCCTACCTGTGAACACACCTGTTATTATTATTTATTTATTTATTTATGCCATTGTAGCACGCGCTATATGGTGCACATCTGGCAATGCTCCCTAATGAACTGGGAACGATCCCGTGCTCAATTCCGCAGACTCACCTAGCGTTTTGACAGCGATCTGCCGCGTGAGAGGTGGAGGAAGGTTGATGCACACCAAATCCACATCCTGATGCAGCAAAACGTCGTCGATCCGATTGGTGTAAAACGGCACGTTCATTTCCTTGGCCAGCTCCTCGGCTTCCTCCTGAGTCCGACCCCACAGCGCCTTAACCGCGAACCCTTCGTTCTTCAGAAGGGGGATAATTACCCTTGCGGTCAAGCTCGTGCCGAACACGCCGACCCCGGGAAGCATGGCTCGAGTACCCGTATTTCACAACTCGCGACGAGACCAGCTTCACAGGACAGCAGCGCGGCAGACGCGAGAGGAAGAGCAGATATGATAAGCGTCAGGATGGCCATACACCTGCGCTAACCGACCCGGTATAGAGCATTGTCGCATTGCCTCTGAATGATTCCACATATAAAACGATCCAGCTATTCCAGCCCAAACATCAAATCGTTTTAGAATCCCAGTGCACAAGTCACATTCTTTATAATCTTCGTCTGGCAAAGACCGCACCAATGAATGGCATGTCACCTACTGTTTTATTGTTGCAACGCCCTCCTCCAGCAAAAGGGGGATAAAAAACTCTAATGTCCTTCCAGCTCTAGCGAGCCGCCCAAACACCGTCGGCCTCCAGTATTTGACCGCACACACAGTCGACGCTTTGGAGGTATAACGCCGCTTGTTATCGATGTTGCAACCCCGCTCTGCACTACTGTGCTGGATACGTCAGACTCCTAGTGTGTTCTCCTCCCCGTTTAACCCGTTCACCCCGGTCACAGTGGTAGAACCGGTCCTTCGCGCACAAAGCCTTTAACTTCAGTATAAAGACAGCAGTGAAGATGGTGAAACTGATATATTTAATTATCATCCAGGATTAAATATGTGGCGTAAAATGATGAAAAACAATAAGTAGGCCTAATACATATTTTGACTGTAATGTGAATTAAAGTGTGTGTGTGTGTGTGTGTGTGTGTGTGTGTGTGTGGGGGGGGGGGGGGGCAGAAATGGAACGCCTTTGACAATAGCCTGTATAATCACTACTTGAGCTATTTTTTCTACTGACTACAATGAACAACGCCCTTTGAAGCCTGGAGGATTTGCATTTCATCATGATAAACGCGTCTGTCCACCGCATTGCTCCTAGACATCCAGAACAGCGCGCAGGCACGCCTCATCGGAAAGTGCGCTTTGCTATGCTATAGCATTCGTTTCTCTGGGTTCCCTCCTTTACTACCCATCCAGAAATCATCATAACATTAAACCTCATCGACCACATTCCGCCCTCGGTGTATCCTTCATGTAGATTATTGACTAGTGTCATGTAGGCCTACGAGCAGGTCTATCGCCGTTAGCCTCACGTTTTACAGGGCCTACAACAAGATTCCAATCAATTCTTTGAACAGTAAAAACGAAACGTCAGCCAGCATCGGTCAATATTTGGGACTGGAGAAGCTACATCCACGTGGACCTCTCGAGAGCATAGTCCACTTATCTGTCTGCGGATGTTTCATTGATCAGGTAAACAGGTCACCCAACAGAGATGCTCATTGGCCAGTTACCGCTTACACTGAAAGACCGTATCTCGGGAACAAGTCCAGTCCATTAGGCTACCAAAGACCCTTTCAAATTGCCAAGTGACTGCAATAGCATCCTGGTATATTGTGGACATCTCATGACCCGTAAACATGACCCAGATTCAGAATTATAACTCTAAAGTTAACCTCAGCCGTAAGGTCTTAATGTGCCGCGCGATGTGGAGGGGAGTTGTGATTGTGGCGCGTTCTTCCTTCCTCTCCAGCCGGCAGTTACAGCGCAGGCCAGAAACAGCGCAGGCCAGAAAATGTGGTAAAAAGAATCCATCTGGAAACGGTCCAGCTGTTGTCCCTGGGGAGGTAGGACAGGGTCAGCTTTACTGCAGTAATCTCAAACAGTGAAACATTGTAGACTACCAGCCACAAACTGGGCTACTGGGGCTGGCTGAGAACGTGTCTGTTGACAAAAGGTTAGGCCAAAGTGAGTCATCAATGTGTCTGTGTATGTGTGTGTATGAGAGAGAGAAATACAGGGAGTCAGTCAGAGAGAGAGAGACAGGGAGTCAATCAGAGAGAGAGAGAGACAGGGAGTCAGAGAGAGAGAGAGACAGGGAGTCAGTCAGAGAGAGAGAGAGAGAGAGAGAGAGAGAGAGAGAGACAGGGAGTCAGAGAGAGAGAGAGAGACAGGGAGTCAGTCAGAGAGAGAGAGAGAGAGAGAGAGAGAGAGAGAGACAGGGAGTCAGTCAGAGAGAGAGAGAGACAGGGAGTCAGTCAGATAGAGAGACAAGGAGTCAGTCAGATAGAGAGACAGGGAGTCAGTCAGATAGAGACAGGGAGTCAGTCAGAGATAGAGAGACAGGGAGTCAGTCAGAGAGAGAGAGAGAGAGAGAGAGAGAGGGAGTCAGTCAGAGAGAGAGAGACAGGGAGTCAGTCAGATAGAGAGACAGGGAGTCAGTCAGATAGAGACAGGGAGTCAGTCAGAGATAGAGAGACAGGGAGTCAGTCAGAGAGAGAGAGAGAGGGGGATAAGTGAGAGCTCCCTTTGTAAAAAATGCGAGAAGAAAGCAGGAGAAGTGTAATTTCACACGCGTCTCTGTCTTTAGAAACATCCGTCTCTATCTGAATCTGTCAGGCCACTTCCCTCATGGTGGGTTTTTGACGCAACTTTTGTCACAGGTTGTTTCCACAGGGTGTTTCCACTTGTGCTCAACACAAAGTCTAATTAAACTGGTAGCCTGAACGCGAGGAGGTAAAGTGTTAAACACAATCATGGGAATCAGTGTCCAACAGTGAGAGTCTGAGCAATTCTGTAAAAGACTGTTGACACAACCGTTAAAATCAAAGTATCAGAGATAGTTTAAATTTACATTTAGTCATTTAGCAGATGCTCTTATCCAGAGCGACTTACAGTAAGTACAGGGACATTCCCCCGAGGCAAGTAGGGTGGAGTGCCTTGCCCAAGGACACAATGTTAATGGCACAGCCAGAATCAAACCGACAACCTTCTGATTAATAACCCGATTCCCTAACCGCTCAGCCAGTTAGCCTACTTAAACTTTCGACTGCGAGAGATACTTCCTGTCATGGACTTGAACAAAGCATGTGAACATGCTCATAAACCGTCGTTTGTGGCAGCAGACAGAGGGTATCTAACGTAGGCCACATTCTATCACCCGTTTTGTCACTCACCGAGGACCTGTGAGTGGTGAAGGTATTCAACGGTGATCGTATACTGACCTCTACTGGCCAACATTGGTACCACAGCCCAGCGCACACAGTTATACAGGTTCTCAGAAGTACAAGTTCCTAGGACAGCTAGTGGAGTTTAACTGAAGGAACAACTGAAGTGTTGGTATCTACAGAAACATGAATGACACAGAGACGCTGTGGTGGCGGCATACTTCACTTTTATTTCTTACTCCAGAGGCACAGATAGTGTCAAGGGCTCCCCTCCACTACACCTGCGCCCACAACATCCTACTAGTCTGGGAGATGTGAGCATTGAGCTGGACAGCAGGAGAAACAGTACACACACAC
Source organism: Hypomesus transpacificus (assembly GCF_021917145.1). Lineage (NCBI taxonomy): Eukaryota > Metazoa > Chordata > Actinopteri > Osmeriformes > Osmeridae > Hypomesus > Hypomesus transpacificus. The sequence goes on from NC_061067.1 coordinate 1,806,495, forward strand.
ACATATACACACAGCCTCTGGTTTTGTTAGATCTTATTGCTTAATAGATTTCTACTGAGTGTACAGGAAGATGCAGAAACATACCAGATTCCACCTACCCCCTCTGCATCCATCCATCCCTCCCTCCCTCCAGCCCCACCTCTCTCCATCCATCGAGCCGTTATAAAGTAGATGACATTCTCCCAACCCTACCAGATCTGGGGTGAATCAGGAACCCCCTCACCTCCTAACCCCTCTGGAGGCCTTCTGTATGATCTGCTGTTCAGCTCAGTAACAGAGCTTAGACAAAAAATGGTATGTGTTTAAAACAATTTGAACTTTTAAAACGTTATTTCTCAAAACTAAGAAACGTTACTTAAAAAAAAATATAGTCACACAGACTCAAAGATTTTATCTTTGGCAGCTAAACAATACTTTTTTTCTTCTTCTCAATGTACTTAACATCAGTAACATAGCATAACCCACCTACTCCACCTAAACCGTCCAACCACTCATGACTACACCTCAAGAGTTACACAACAAATAGTAAAGGAGGATCAAGTAGTAGGTGAATGTCACAATGAAAGTCCAAACGCTAAACATTACACAGGAGTGTGCAGAAACAACATCAGTCTAGTAAATGTGTACTCTCTAAAACAACAGTTTTCCTCCACAGTAAAACATAGAAACACAACACATCCTGATTACAAAATCCTGCTTGCTAAGAAGAGGGTCAGACGGAAGCTGTGGAGGTGCATGCTGGGAGGAGGGGCCTGCTTCCTCCGATGTTTCCTTGCATCCTTTCCTAGCTCCCTACCCTTCCTGCAGAGTGTCCTGCACCTGGTCTCCTACCAGGTGAAGTCATGTCCTGCACCTGGTCTCCTGATGCAGACTGACCAGGTGAAGTCATGTCCTGCACCTGGTCTCCTGATGCAGACTGACCAGGTGAAGTCATGTCCTGCACCCGGTCTCCTGATGCAGACTGACCAGGTGAAGTCATGTCCTGCACCTGGTCTCCTGATGCAGACTGACCAGGTGAAGTCATGTCCTGCACCTGGTCTCCTGATGCAGACTGACCAGGTGAAGTCATGTCCTGCACCTGGTCTCCTGATGCAGACTGACCAGGTGAAGTCATGTCCTGCACCTGGTCTCCTGATGCAGACTGACCAGGTGAAGTCATGTCCTGCACCTGGTCTCCTGATGCAGACTGACCAGGTGAAGTCATGTCCTGCACCTGGTCTCCTGATGCAGACTGACCAGGTGAAGTCATGTCCTGCACCTGGTCTCCTGATGCAGACTGACCAGGTGAAGTCCTGCACCTCACAGACACAAACAGACATGCTGATCAGGACTCCAAGTCTCAGTGTTTTCCTTCTGACCATGATGGTTGTTCAGTCAACCTGCTACCGCCAGAGATACGGGGCGTGTAACCTGAGTCATGTACACATCCACAGCTTCAGTCTGTTTCTGAGTCATGTACACATCCACACTTTCAGTCTGTTTCTGAGTCATGTACACATCCACAGCTTCAGTCTGTTTCTGAGTCATGTACACATCCACAGCTTCAGTCTGTTTCTGAGTCATGTACACATCCACAGCTTCAGTCCGTTTCTGAGTCATGTACACATCCACACTTTCAGTCTGTTTCTGAGTCATGTACACATCCACAGCTTCAGTCCGTTTCTGAGTCATGTACACATCCACACTTTCAGTCTGTTTCCGAGTCATGTACACATCCACAGCTTCAGTCTGTTTGGCACAATTCTTCCTGAACACACTAAAAGTTCACATCTGATTGACAGGAAAACCTGCCAACACAAACACCAAATAAAGTTTGGAGTGGGGTGGGGATTGTATACTGCATGTGAATGATGAATGTGCCATGCTTGTAATGAATATTGAAGAGGAATGGTTGTCTGTGTGTCAACACGGTGCAAAGCTTATGGAACTAAAACCTAAACTAACATCACTTCGCGTCTTTCGTTTGAACTTTGCGAAAAACACAGAGAATGAGACCAGCATGGGTGAAGAATAGAGATGACGACACAAAATAGGCTCACCATTTCTCCTCTATTTTTATAAAGTGGGGGTTTTGAAAATGGGTCAAAAAGCACATTGAAAGTGTCACATATGCCGCTGAAAACTGGATTTATTTATGAAAAAAAAGAACGTAAACTTATTTCCTAGTTCCTTTACAGACTGTTTCCAATGATGAATCGTTTTAATGAAAAAAACGCCCCACAAACTACACAGCTTTTGAGGGTTGAGTTCTAGAGACAGACTATGACGCATTCTCAGCGACATTGGAACAACGCTAACTTTAGTCTCAGACAAAACAACACACTTGGTTGTCAACCTGCAGGGAGTCTGTTCAGACAGCATCTATTGCACATCCATACCTGGCCTACCTGTCAACAAACTAGCCAGCGTAACTTCACCTCTACTTCAACAGGCACACACACTCTCTCTCTCTCTCTCTCTCTCTCTCTCTCTCTCTCTCTCTCTCTCTCTCTCTCTCTCTCCTCTCTCTCTCTCTCTCTCTCTCTCTCTCTCTCTCTCTCTCTCTCTCTCTCTCTCTCTCTCTCTCTCTCTCTCTCTCTCTCTCTCTCTCTCTCTCTCTCTCTCTCTCTCTCTCTCTCTCCCCCCCCCCCCTCTCTATCTCTCTCTCAGTTTCACACACACAAACACTTCTTTCAGGGATTGTGCTGCGCTCATCCACAACAAATAAACCACTAAACACACAAGAACATTAAGCGTACAAGCAACATTTACAATAAATCCCTTTTGACAAACAAAATATCCAATCCTAGCTCTCCTGGTCCTCCACCAGCTCATATACAGCCGTCCTGCAGAATTTAGAATTCAGGACTCCAGACAACCCAGCTAACACTGGACCACATTCTGATGTCATATGACTGCATTATGACCTCACTGGACTCCATTGTGACCCCAGTGGACTTGACAGACCCTGCTTCTCTAACTAGTGGAGACCTGCCTTAGTCTTGCTGCCCCACAGCCGTCCTGGGCTTAGAGCAGCTGCTCTGGTGGAGATGAACCTGTAACAGAGAGGGCTTGTTCAGCTCCACCCTGCCCCGGTGCACGGTGACAACACTGACAGGGGAAGCAGGTTTCCAGTTGGGTCACAACAGACCAGGGCCTCCAACACTGGCTTTCTCTACTGATAAAATACACATATATGGAGAGGAAGAACAAAAATAAGAAAATAAAACGTACAATGACAACATGACGCAGCGTCAACACGCTTCGATTAAAAGCTAAAGTGTCAGAATCCTCTGTCTTCCAGCCGCCTGTTCCTGATTGGCCCGCGTTCTCAGAAAACCACAGAGCGAACCACTCCGATTGGTCCTACCCTTCTGAGGCTCAGAAAGCCCTCTGTCCAATCACATGGCTCCCCATCGAAAGTCCCGCCCACCGCAACAACCTCTAAAGTTTCATTAACCCCCCACCTCCCCCTCCCTTCCACCCCCCCAAAAACAAATGCCCGGTGTTGCCACGGTGACGAGCTGGGGGCGTGCGAGCCGTTCTAAGAGTAGATGGTGATGACCTCTTGACCTCCTCCCCTCACCAGCAGCACCCTGTTCAGGCCCTCCAACAGCACCTCCAGGAACTCCATGTCTGACACGCCCAAGTCAAGGGTCACACCAGGGTCACATGACCGGGGGGAGGAACATACACACACACACACGCCATCCCAACATTCTATTGAAGGATTACTGTGTGATATTGAATGAATCCGTGTGTGTTTGTTGTGAGAGTGAAGGATACAGTTCTCGTCCCCGCCCCTGTTCCTGGGCGGCCCGGGCATGTTGAGCAGCACCAGCTGAGCACCCTGGGACTTGTTCACCACCACCTCGTTCAGCTTCACCGCCGTGTGCATCCTGCGCACGTTGGACTGATTCCTACAACACAACGCTCACAGTGACGCCATTGGGATAGGACAGGATCAGGACCAGGACCAGAACCGGGACCGAGTCTAGGCCCAGGGCCAGGCCCAGGGTTAGATCCAGTACAGTAGTATTCTAGTACAGTGGAAGGCTGAATCATGGAGCTAGCAACATTATGAGGAGACGTCTTTGTTATTTTCAGCAGCTTAGCGGCCAGCCTCAACACACACAGCTGAGGACACAGACAGCTGCTGTTCCTGAGAGTTAAGAGACTAAGCAGATGCAGAGAGGGTATAGGATGGTGATATAAGAAGCTCTCTATGGGTTAGGATGCATAGCAACACCAGACAGCACAACATGCAGAGCAGAGCGCCTAGAACCACGTGAAAACATCACATTAGAAACACACTGGCCCCACCCCTTGGGGCCTTCCAACCACCAATGACTCACTGACAGAAGGGAGAAAACCACTGGTACAACTTCAACAAGGTATAAGAAAAGTTTGAATCATATTTACAGCACCAGGTACATGTTCCTTTACAGGGGGTGGGTTCAGCTCAGTGGTTAGAGCATTTGACTGCAGATGTTCAAATCTCCCTCTGTGTGTGGCTTTAGACCAAAGTCTCTGATCAAATGAATGTGTTCTTGTTCCTCCCCCTGTCTGGTGTGGTTGGAAAGCTCACCTCTGGGGTGGACATGATGTCATCATCACATGCAAACACACGCTAGCTAGCTAGCTAGCTAGGAGGTCACAGATGAGATGGAGACGGAACAGGACAACAATGATGCACGTATACACACACACGTACAAACACACACAGATGTACACACACACACATATACACACACACACACACGTACACACAGACAGCCTATGGCAAAGATAAATATGACTTACAGACTCTCCCATTCTCTAGAAGGAGGAAAACGGAACAAAACAACAGAAACAGGCTTAGATGCTTCTAGAAGACTCCCTGAGATCCAAGCCCAGACTGGCAGCCATCTTAGAGCACAGGGAAGAACGCTCCGTCTCTGCCCTTTAAGATGGCTGCCCTTCATAACTGTTTACAGGGAGTCAGATATTGAAATCCACAAAATATACAAAATGATCCATCGTTGCTTCATTGGAAATCACATCGTCATGGAGGTTATGGTTTAGGATTTAGACGCCCATTTTTGTCGCTGTACTTGAACACACACACACGCTAAGACATGACGGATGGCGGCCATCTTGCCCCAGTGACAGACAGAGGTGTGTGCTATCTGAGGGGGCGGAGCCGGCCACTGTGACTCAGGCAGATGGGTGTGTCCACACACACACACACACACACGCATGCTGAGGACAGCAGACGTAGCCTGAACACACACGATGCAGGTGTCAGTTCTCCAGGCTATGGGTGTGTATCCTACCTCGCAACTACACACACACACACACACACTGTACACATGCAGCCCTGCTCTACAGGGACCCACACTGACAAGCCTGGGTGTTACACTGTACACATGCAGCCCTGCTCTACAGGGACCCACACTGACAAGCCTGGGTGTTACAGGACAGGAACCTGATTGATCTAGTTTGTTATCTACTGATGTCAAGGGTGGGTGGAGCTCAGTGGTTAGAGCATTTCACTGCTGATCAAGAGGTAGCAGGTTCCCCCCCCGACCCCCCCGCCTCACCCTCCCATGTTTTTCACTTTGTATTAAAGATAAATGAATACATTAATAAATGAATAGATTATATATTCTTAGAGAGAGCTGAGGAGAGAGAAGGTAAAAGATGAGAGGGAGATGAGGAGAGAGACCAGAGGTGGTGTGAGCTCTGATTCAGCTCTACTCACGGCTTCATGTTGAACAGGTCTCTAACTCCCATGTTGGGCTCTCGGTTGCGGTTGCGCTCGGTGAAGAACTTCTCCTTGGTCCAGGTCATCTGGACGTGTGGGGCAGCGTCGGCCTTGTCGTTCAGCGCCGCGTGTGATGCTGTGTTCCTGTCGTGGATCAGCTGAGCCTGGGCAGGAGGAGGAGAGAGGGAGGAGAGAGGAGGAGAGAGAGGGAGGAGGAGGAGGAGAGAGGGAGGAGGAGGAGAGGAGGAGAGAGAGGGAGGAGGAGAAGGAGGAGAGAGGGAGGAGGAGGAGAGAGAGGGAGGGAGGAGGAGGAGGAGAGAGGGAGGAGGAGGAGAGGAGGAGGAGAGAGGGAGGAGAGAGGAGGAGAGAGGGAGGAGGAGGAGAGAGGGAGGAGAGAGAGGGAGGAGGAGGAGGAGAGAGGGAGGAGGAGGAGAGAGAGAGGAGGAAAGAGAGGGAGGAGGAGGAGGAGAGAGGGAGGAGGAGGAGAGGAGGAAAGAGAGGGAGGAGGAGGAGGAGGAAGAGGAGAGGAGGAGAGAGAGGGAGGAGGACAAGAGGAGAGATGGTGAGAGAGGAGCTAGCCAGAAGAGGGAGATTGAGATTTCAGTTTCGGCTGCTACCAGGGGAACCACAGCTCATGCTAAACTTGAAGCCAACATCAACACTTGTAAACAAACACAAACAAGTTAATGACTACATACAGCGTTCCTGGTTACTATCTGTCAAACAACAACAGGACATGCACCACAACACCAACTGCCACAGTCTGGGTGGACGGCCGCCAGACGCCATGGGGAGGCAGGGGGGGAGGGCGGGAGGGGGCAACAACGTCTGGAGGTGAGGACACCAGGTGGGTATGATGGAGGTGAACCAAGGGGAGGGAGGGGGAGTTAACCATGCAGGTGAACCAAGGGGAGGGAGGGGGAATTAACCATGCAGGTGAAACATCCATGAACGGGGGGGAGACCATCTTCACAGCAGGAGGGGCAGGAGGGAGTGTGGGAGGGAGGGCTGCAGTCCAGGGGGTCTGGAGGGTCCAGGGGTCTGGAGGCAGGGTCTACCTCATCCTCCTGGGGGGGTTCAGCCTGGGAGGAGGCCTCTCCACTGGGCCCCGACACCTGAACTCCACTCTGGTTCTTCCTCCTGATGGAGCTACGGGACTCGTCAGTGATACTCTGAATCTGAAGGGGCGTGGCAGGGGGGCGTGGCAGGGGGGCGTGGCCGGCGACAGACCCAAAGCAGCGTGAGCAGCCAAACAGGAAGAAGGCCAGAGGTCAGAGGTCATACTGAGGTCACCTCAGGGTAGGTGTAGGACCTGTCGGTCCACACAGGGGACACCTTATCCATGTCTGCTCACTTTCCACAACCACTAATCACACGTTCCATTTCTAATCCACACCTTGTTACTGTCATTCATATAATTACAACTGGTGAATAAACAGACACACTGGCTGGCTGGAAACAGATGATGGCGTTCTGACGTCTGGCAGTAAGAAAAAGCAAAAAAGACAGTTTTTGGTTTTGTGGGTGTAGTGTGTGGTGCAGTGCCCGGGGTCCCAGGCAGGGGGCGCTGGTACCTCTCTCTCGCGCTCCGTCCTGGACAGCTGCATCTGCTTCAGCATCTGGGAGCGCTGCTCCATCACCAGGGTCTTCTCATAGGTGAAGGCTGAGATGTCACTGTCGTGCTGGGAACACACACAGAGAATAACATTATACATTAAACATAACGTTACCTGGACCTCCATCATTACCAGCGTCTGAGGTAGCAGACAGGCGAGCAGGCAGGCAAGCAGGCAGGTGAGCAGGTACGCACCATCTCCACCACCTCCACCTCGGCATCCAGACGCAGGTGGTACAGGAACATCTGCAGGTCCTTCTTCATCTGGATACTGTTGTCGTCCATCTGGGCCACGGTGAAGATGCGCATCTTACACTTCCTCCACACCTGGGGAGAGGAGAGGGAGGGAGGGATTGAGAAATGATGAGAGAATGTGTGTGTGTCAGGGTGTGTGTGACAGCGTGTGTGTCTGTGTGACAGCGTGTGTGTCTGAGTGTGTGTGTGTGACTGTGTGTGTGTGTGTGTGTGACTGTGTGTGTGTGACTGTGTGTGTGTCCCACCTTGTGCTGGCGCAGCAGGAAGGGCAGCAGCATGAGCAGGCCTCCGTCATGCACCACCCACCAGACGTCGATGGTGCCTTCCCCCAGACGCTCCAGGCTGCTGGGGAAGCTGTCCACGTTTTTGGCCACCAGCAGAGCCTGGTGGGCCACTGTGGTCTCACGCACAGTCTCTGCGGGAGGACGGCTTGCTTTACCATACACTGCATCATTTGTGTGTGTGTACGAGAGTGTGTGTGTGAGTGATACAGGACAGACTTCAGTCTGATGTTGAAGCAGTGTGTGTGAGTGATACAGTGTTAAGATCTTGCGGGTGCACACACACGCTAAGATATATTCTTTAAAAAAAAACGTTTCCAAACTAGTTTTGAAAAAAAAAGTTAAACAAAAAACTTTTGAAAGGTAAAAATAAAATTGTGGTAGAAGAAAACATTCATTGGGGGTCGATAAAGACCTGAACAATTGTCAGTGAATGTACTGCTGATATGATGGGCGATCAAGGCTAACATGGTGGGAGAGCGTGGCTGGAGGCTGACCTATGAAGTTCTTCCAGGAGCTGGGGTCGCTGGCCTGCTTCCAGGTCCCAGGCCACGCCATCAGCACTGTGTTGTGTTTCATCCCCCCCAGGCCGGCAGACTGGATGAGGTGGGAGAAACCATCTCTCAGGTTGGACGACACCACCACGTGGCAGAAGCCCTTGGTACGCTCCGTCGTCATGGACGCCTTGATGTTCTGGAACGAGGATGACATCACACTGTCTGTGAAGCTGGACTTCACAACCTCTATGCTTTCATAAAGTATTCTTAAAATAATGATATATTCCTTTAGCGGACGCTTATTTAACGGGGATTTAAACTTTTAGTCAGAGGCTGTAACAAAAGAGCGAAACCGATTTGTATTCATATTATTTAGTGACGATATGATCCCAGTCTGTCAGTAAATCCTTAATATGCTGAATATTATTGGTGTTATTTAGTGACGCTGTGTCTCCGGTCCACCAGAGGGCGCTGTGGGCCTACCAGCTCAGCCTTCTTGGCCTCGGCCTCCTTGCTGATGTAGGTTCCTTCCTGCACACTGCCCACGATGGTCAGGCCCTTCCCTGCCTTCAGCTGGGTGGTCAAAGACAGCAGGCGAGGGTGCTTCACCGCCATGTCAGAGTCTACGTTCAGCAGCACCAACAGCTGTGGCCTGGACACACACACACACACACAGGAGCACACAAGATATGTTGTGCGTGGTGTGGATTATCTCCTGTCCCCTGGCTGATACCCTGTTCACCCAGAGGGAGACAGGGCTGACCTGATTCTCTCAGTCATAAATATGAAACCCTTTCACACAGACTGTGTGAGGGGCAGCTTGTCTGAGGGTTACCACAGTCCACGGAGAGATTAAGGAGAGGGCTCAGAGACTCATCAAATTGTCTCCCTCCCGCTCTGTCTCTCTCTCTGACTCTCTGTTTCTCCCTCCCGCTCTGTCTCTCTCTCTGACTCTCTGTTTCTCCCTCTCGGTGTCTCTCTCTTTGTCTGTTCCTCTCTCCCTCTCTATGTTTCTCCCTCTCACCTCTTATCTCCCTCATACCCCTTCTCTCCTCTCCGCTCTCCCCTTCTCTCCCCCCTGGCCCTCTCTCAGGAACACACACACCTTCTCTCCCCCCTGGCCCTCTCTCAGGAACACACACACACTTCTTCAGTGTCCTCACCTCCAGTTCTTGGTGTGTGGTGGCGCCTCCTCAAGGCGGATGAGGGCGTAGCGAGCAGCGTTGAGCGACAGCCCTCGGATACCGTCACCCCACTCTTTCTCCGCCCTAGCAACAGACACAAGCACAGAGCAAACTAAAACAGACAACCAATAACAAACACAACAATCTTAAAGTCCTGTATGTAGGAGTGATATTTCCAGTTGAAGAGGGGAATCTCACCCTCGGTACTCAATGTATTTGTAGATGCAGCCTGCAATCATCATGGCCACCAGGGCGTAGTACCAGGAGCAGATGAACATCAGGGACAGGCACAGACTCATCCCCAGGAAGGACAGGGCCCTGGGGGAGCAGGAGGGGGCAGCATGACTCTGGAGCTACAACATACCTACACCACAAAGGCATTCTGGGTACTGAAACAGGAAGATGAGGAGGGATGGACGATTCCACTCCAGAACATTCGGACATCTAAGCGTAGCAATGCGTGGACACACTCTCTGTTTTAAAGAACAGCAATATTGGTAGGTGGTTTTATCTGGTAGCTGTACCTGTGAGCTTTAATCCTCCTTGATTTACACAGATCCTTGCATCACATGCTAAACATGCAGCACAGGTGTGTGTATGTGTGTGTGCATGTGAGAGTATTTGCAGGTGAAAGTATATATTTGTTTCAACAAGGCTGAAAGGTCTAACTGCATGGCCTTAGAAGTAATGGGATTTACCTGGTGTGTGTGGGTGTGTAAGCTTGTATGTACAATTATGCATGTGTGTGTATGAGTGTAATCTTGTGTGTATGACAGTAAGCTTGTGTGTGTGTGTCCATGTCTGCATGTGTGTGCGTAACCTTCTGTGTGTGTGGGTGTGTGTGTGAGAGTGTGTGTGAGAGTGTGTGTTGGTAGCAGCAAGTAGCACCCAGCTGAGAGCAGCTATCTGTAGCAGGCTGCAGGCCCCACACTCCATAACCCAACCCAGGACACCGCAGGGCACAGAGGACATGTCACTAGCTGCATCCCCTCCACAGACACACAGTGGTAGTTTTAGGGTTAGCGTTAGCAACACTCACCAGTGGTAGTTTTAGGGTTAGCGTTAGCAACACTCACCAGTGGTAGTTTTAGGGTTAGCGTTAGCAACACTCACCAGTGGTTGTTTTAGGGTTAGCGTTAGCAACACTCACCAGTGGTTGTTTTAGGGTTAGCGTTAGCGACACTCACCAGTGGTAGTACTTGAACCTGGGCCTCCAGTTGGGGGTGCGCAGCAGGGTCTGAACGGCACAGGCCAGGTTAACAAACAGGTAGCACATCAGGAAGAACCTGGAGGGGAGAGAGAGGGGAGAAAGAGGGGAGAGAGAGGGGAGAGAGAGGGGAGAGAGAGGGGAGAGAGAGGGGAGAGAGAGGGGAGAGAGGAGAGAAGCCAGTAAGAGATAGAGGTGCTTTAATAGACAGGATGGAGGAGGTTGCTGTGTGGAGAGGAGGAGGTGAAGGAAGGATACAAGGGGAGGAGGATGTGAGAGGTGGAGCAGGGGAGGAGTGCTTACATAGACAGGATGGGGGCGACAGCGTCCAGAGAAGCGATGAGGATGCCGATCTCACAGATGGCTGCAGTCAGAAGCAACGCCCAGGTGGGCTCTCCATTAGCCTTGCCATGACCAAACACCTGCCAGACACACACACACACACACACACACACACCATTAGCCTTGCCATGACCAAACACCTGCCAGACACACACACACACACCATTAGCCTTGCCATGACCAAACACCTGCCAGACACACACACACACACACCATTAGCCTTGCCATGACCAAACACCTGCCAGACACACACACACACACCATTAGCCTTGCCATGACCAAACACCTGCCACACACACACACACACACACACCATTAGCCTTGCCATGACCAAACACCTGCCAGACACACACACACACACACACCATTAGCCTTGCCATGACCAAACACCTGCCAGACACACACACACACACACACACACACACACACACACACACCATTAGCCTTGCCATGACCAAACACCTGCCAGACACACACACACACCATTAGCCTTGCCATGACCAAACACCTGCCAGACACACACACACCGGGGGGTAAGAGTGTGTGTATATACACGTGTGTGTGTGTGTATACGTGTATGACCTCTGACCTTCAGGAAGGGCACGATGCCATCCCTGGCGATGGCCTGCAGCAGTCTGGGGGCGCCTGTCAGGCTCTGAAGCCCCGCCCCACAGCAGGAGAAGAACGAGCCAATCACAATCACCCAGGGAGAGGGCCAAGACAGTGTGCCAATCACAAGGTACCCTTTGACCGAGTCCCCAAACCTGGACACACGGGAAGAAGAAGAAGACATGAATGAACCCGTCACACCTGCCTACCTGGGCCACTCTGAGACAGGCACTGTCGCTACGACTATCTACTAAGTATCTGTTGAATTATTTAGAAAATATTTTGATACAGTGTACAGCATATGTGATGGAACCCTTCGGCGGTCTGTGTGTGTGTGTGTGTACCTGTGTGTGTGTGTGTACTGTACGTGTGTGTGTGTATCTGTGTGTGTGTGTGTACTGTACGTGTGTGTGTATCTGTGTGTGTGTGTGTACTGTACGTGTGTGTGTACCTGTGTGTGTGTGTGTACTGTACGTGTGTGTGTATCTGTGTGTGTGTGTACTGTACGTGTGTGTGTATCTGTGTGTGTGTGTGTGTACTGTACGTGTGTGTGTATCTGTGTGTGTGTGTGTGTACTGTACGTGTGTGTGTACCTGTGTGTGTGTGTACTGTACGTGTGTGTGTATCTGTGTGTGTGTGTGTACTGTACGTGTGTGTGTATCTGTGTGTGTGTGTGTGTACTGTACGTGTGTGTGTGTATCTGTGTGTGTGTGTGTACTGTACGTGTGTGTGTGTACCTGTGTGTGTGTGTACTGTACGTGTGTGTGTATCTGTGTGTGTGTGTGTACTGTACGTGTGTGTGTGTGTATCTGTGTGTGTGTACTGTACGTGTGTGTGTACCTGTGTGTGTGTGTGTACTGTACGTGTGTGTGTGTATCTGTGTGTGTGTGTACTGTACGTGTGTGTGTATCTGTGTGTGTGTGTACTGTACGTGTGTGTGTACCTGTGTGTGTGTGTGTACTGTACGTGTGTGTGTACCTGTGTGTGTGTGTACTGTACGTGTGTGTGTATCTGTGTGTGTGTGTACTGTACGTGTGTGTGTGTACTGTACGTGTGTGTGTGTATCTGTGTGTGTGTGTGTACTGTACGTGTGTGTGTACCTGTGTGTGTGTGTGTACTGTACGTGTGTGTGTATCTGTGTGTGTGTGTACTGTACGTGTGTGTGTCTCAGGAAGCCCTTACTTGTCTCTGAGCACCACCCCCTCGATGCACGCTCCGAACAACACCACACAGGTCACATCTGGACGGGGTCAAGGAGCATCACCACGACAACCAGGGTCAAACCTCAACTAATCATTATATTATACATGCGTTGAGCACAGCTGTAACCAAGGATACAGATGAAGGAGGTGGTTGCTATGGCGAGGATGGTTCCTATGGGGATGGACTTCTGAGCGTCTCGGAGGTCACCTGATCGGTTGGACCCGGCCATGATACCTGAGGGGACAGAACCAGGGGTCAGAGGTCAGGAGTCACAGAGAATGTGAAGACATGGGCACAGGAAGTAAAAATTTAGATGCAGGAAGTGAGGAGGTGTGTGTGCATGCAGGAAGTGAGGAGGTGTGTGTGTGCATGCAGGAAGTGAGGAGGTGTGTGTGTGCATGCAGGAAGTGAGGAGGTGTGTGTGTGCATGCAGGAAGTGAGAAGGTATGTGTGTGCATGCAGGAAGTGAGGAGGTGTGCGCAGGAAGCTGACCTGTGACGGAAGGGAAGTAGATCCCCACCAGCAGGGTGAAGAAGGTGGTGATGTCGTTGGCCACGTAGGGCAGGTACATGTCCTGGGAGGCGTCTGCTGCTGGGACAGAGTCCAGCCGCTTGTTCTCCACCAGCATCCCCAGGGGGCCATAGTCCCCCCACATGTTCTCTGGGAGGGGGGGTAGGAGAGAGAGAAAGATGGGTGGGGAAAGGAGAGAGGAGGGAGAGAGAGGGGGTGGTATGCAGAAGCAGGGAAAAAGAAAGGGAGGAAGAGAGCGGAAGGGAAAGAGGGGGAGGGTGATAAGAGGGAGAGAACCGCGTTACTCAGCAGGTTCCCATGGCTGGACCGGTAACTCCCCATCTGGAAGGAACACACAGGACGCCAGGGGCCCAAGCCACACCCTCCACTGCTCACGACTTGTTATGGTCACAAGCCGTTTCAGATCTAATCAGGTTTCTGTAAACCTTCCTGATGTAGGCTTTTCTCTCTGGAGAGGCTGGGGAGCTGGGCAGGAGCCACGCTCATGTGGAACACAAAACAAAGCAGGGTGGCTACGAGACGTCAGCGCAACTGAGGAGAAATGAAGTGCTTCAGTTCAGATCTTCAGACTCCTACAGCTGGACGGCTGTGAAGGGCCCAGGAGGGAACATTGGTGGGGACAAACATGAGCTTAACAGGACCTGTTCCAGAGCTAGCTACTAGCTACGTAGCTAACCAGGACCAGGCCTACAGCTAGCTGCCAGCTAGGTAGCTAACCAGGACCAGGTCTACAGCTAGCTGCCAGCTAGGTAGCTAACCAGGACCAGGTCTACAGCTAGCTGCCAGCTAGGTAGCTAACCAGGCCTCCGGCCTCACCTTGGATCACCCCGCTGGCGAGGCCTGGGATGCCCTGGATCTCGGTGACGTTGTTGAAGAGGAAGTACTCGTTACAGGTGGCGTTCAGGTCGGCGCTGTCGCAGAACAGCGCCCACAGCTTGGTGCTCACGGTCATGTTGTCAATCTCCTCCGTCTTCAAACACTTGTCAAAGTTGTGGTTCTGGAGCGTGCGGTTCCCCAACAGACAGACCCTGGGAGGGGAGGAGAGGAAGAGGAGAGGGGAGGAGAGGGAGGGACAGGGAGGGAGAGGGAGACAGGACACATATTCAAAGTACAGAGAATCAGCGGTCAGTATTGCACAGTGGGTTACAGTACTTTGGTGGTCAGTCACATTAGTCATTGTCTCTGACAAAGAGTCACACACACACACCCACATATGAAGACACGCAGAGACACACACACTCACGGTAGGTCGGGCGGCTCGATGGCGGTCTTGATGACACCGGCGTAGATGGCGAAGATGGAGAGGATGACGCAGGCGAGGAAGACGAGGGCCAGCTTGTTGACGTACTTGACCCCCACGAAGACCACCAGCGACATGAGAGCCAGGCAGCACGTCCCATACACACGCATGTTGTTGAGCAGGGCTTCCACCTCGTCCTCCTTCTTCTCCGCCACAAAGATGGCGGCCTTAGGCACTATGTAGGTCTGGGGGAGGACGGGGAGCAGGGGGAGGGAGGGGAGAGCAAGCACATTCAACTCAAAGCACACAAACACACAGTGATCGTGACAAAAGCCTAGAGCAGACAGCCCACCAGGAGAATCTCGATGGTTCCCAGGATGTACATGGAGCCAGCGAAGGTGGTGCCCAGGAAGAAGCACAGCCCGACCGCCCCTCCGAACTCTGGACCCAGAGACCGGGAAATCATGTAGTACGAGCCTCCCGCTGGAGACGAAGAGGAAGAGACGCAGAGATATCTACATTACCCTACAGCCCGTCACCAACACCACCCAACAGAGATATCTCCATTACCCTACAGCCTATCACCAACACCACCCACCTCCTTCTCGAAACTCTACATTACAAGCCATTACCCAACATTATCCAACATTACCCTCCATTATCTTACATTTCAAACACTACCTCCATTCTGTCGTTATTGAACATGCTTTATTACAGTGTGTGAGCAGCCAGGTGCAGCTGCAGCCAGGTGAAGGAGAGTCCTACCTGGCACCACTCCGTTGGTAGCGATGGCACTCATGGAGATGGCCGTCAGCATGGTCTAGAGGGAGAGGAGGGGACAGGGTTACCAAACCACTCACACTACCGAACCACAGGATTCCTGAACCTAAAATACATGGAATTTATACAAAACAAATCACAGGGAGTTAATCCTGCATTGAGCCTTTAACAGGCTCTTAGGAGGATTATGAATCTTGGGGAACACAAGCGCACTGGCTCTGTAATGAATACGGGCTGCTGTACAGTGGGATCCCTGACTGTATCGGCCAGTGTTTAGCCCGTTTTCAAGGATATATTTGCATCTGGCCCTGTTACCTAATACGTCTGGAGAGAGGAGAGAGAGAAGAGGGAGGGAGAGAGGGAGGGAGAGAGAGAGAGAGAGAGAGAGAGAGAGAGAGAGAGAGAGAGAGAGAGAGAGTGAGAGAGAGAGGAGACAGAGGAGAGAGAGAGGAGGGAGAGAGAGAGGAGGGAGAGAGAGGAGAGAGAGATGAGAGAGAGGGGAGGGAGAGCGATGAGAGAGAGATGAGAGAGGAGAGAGAGAAAGGAGAGAAAGAAGAGAGAGTTTGTCCTTGGGCCAACAGAACGGCATGACAAAAATAAATCTGTCCCCAGCTTCCTGTCCTCTGGTTCCTGCCTCCTGTTCCCCACTTCCTACTTTGTGTCCCTTGCTTCCTGCATTCAGTATTCTGCTTCCTGTCTCAAGTCCTCAGCTTCCTGTGCTATGATTCGTGCTTCCTGTCTCCAGCTTCCTACTTCCTGTCCTCAGCTTTCTACCACCTTTCAGACCATGAGCAGAAGCCAATTAGCCAATTAGCATGAAAACCCTCTCACGGCTGAAGCACTAAGCTGCAGTAGACATGTTTGGCAGCAGACATGTTTAGCCTGCATAGGTCAGGTTCCTGGTGTTTATGGGTTGATAGGACACACTCAGCACCACCACTCTCCCTAACGAACCAGACAGACACGATGCGTCTGAACATGTCCTGGAGCTACTTGGTATATTTCTGGCTTGGCTGTTGTTTCTACCTCTCCATGATGACTGATATTTAAACCCTGATGTACGAGACGAGAAGCCAACAGAATGGTCACCATGTCTGACTGCCCGGCCAATCTCCTTTACGGCCCGCTATGAACTTGCAAGGCCATGTACAGCCAGGAGTCCCACTTCTCTCAGCAGTACAGCCTGATGTCTCAGTGGGCAGCCAGGAGTCCCACTCCCCACAGCAGTACAGCTCTGATCTCTCAGTGGGCAGCCAGGAGTCCCACTTCTCTCAGCAGTACAGCTCTGATCTCTCAGTGTACAGCCAGGAGTCCCACTTCTCTCAGCAGTACAGCTCTGATCTCTCAGTGGGCAGCCAGGAGTCCCACTCCCCACAGCAGTACAGCCTGATCTCTC